>NW_024414485.1:0-7221 GCF_014898765.1 Herpailurus yagouaroundi | reverse complement strand
ACAGTTTTGTTCTTTAATCATGTAATGTGTAAGGATTTAATCAAGAAGTCAATCACATGATACTGTCCAATAGAACTTTCTAGAATGATGAGAATGTTCTGGGTTCTATACCTGTGCTTTCCAATTCACAGGTGGCTAGTGAGTACTTGAAACGTGGCTGGTACAACCAAGAGACTGGATTTTAAATTTTATTCAATTTTAATTAATTGAATCTCAGTTGTGTGAGACAGTGCAAATCACTGTATTATGTCGTGATGGAAATCAGAGAGTAGTTGATAGTCTTTTTTTTTAAGTTTTTTTTTTTAATGTTTATTTATTTTTGAGACAGAGAGAGACAGAGCATGAGCAGGGAAGGGGCAGAGAGAGAGGGAGACACAGAATGTGAAGCAGGCTCCAGGCTCTGAGCTGTCAGCACAGAGCCCGACGCGGGGCTCGAACTCACGAACTGTGAGATCATGACCTGAGCCGAAGTCAGACGCTTAACTGACTGAACCACCCAGGCGCCCCGATAGTCTTAAACTATTACCTAAAACCATGTGCCACAACCCATATGTAAATAATTACTGACATATAGCAAGAATTCATAAAATCAGCACTATCATTTCACACTTTTTTCCCCTTGCCTGCTACATATTTCTATACTTCTTTTTAGTTGTCTTCATCTTACTCTGTAAATGCGTTATTTTACTGTGTGCAATTTAAACTGACAAGGCACAGACTTCAACTTTGAATTCAGGGTCCACAACGGAGATATTTTCTGGCACATCCGTAGTCATTTGGGGACACCGTCAGTAAAAAGAAAAAAAATAACATAAGTGGTCATATAGAGGTTATTTTCCCATTAACAAACCATGGGCTTTTGTTATGTTTGCTATTAATAAATAATGTTCAGAGGACACAGAGGACACTACGTGAATTTTGGAGTTGCTTAGAAAACTGCGTATTTGAATTCCAAATCCATCACTTCTCAGGTATTAGTCTTGGCAAAGTGAGTCTCGATATTTCTGTCTGTAGGATGGGAAGAATGACACCGAAATAGAAATTTTATGAGGATTTTATGAGACAACAAAAAGGGAGTACGTTCTTCCATAACTAATGTTAATTCTAGTCCTTTTATTCAGAGCGCTTTGAAGCATAAACGTGCCTTAAAAAGAGAGGTAAAGCTTTGGAAACCATCATATAAACGGGATTCCAAATACCACAAACAGAACTTATGATGGGGATCCTAGGTTAGCAGAGAACTACACGAAAATTATAGGCTGAACTAGGGGATAAAGACATACCAGGTGGAGGACGCTGAAATAATAACAAAGGATAAGGAAGGAGGCAAGGAAGAAATGCACACGTAAAAGTGCTATTTAAGGGGCGCCTGGGTGGCGCAGTCGGTTAAGCGTCCTACTTCAGCCAGGTCACGATCTCGCGGTCCGTGAGTTCGAGCCCCGCGTCGGGCTCTGGGCTGATGGCTCAGAGCCTGGAGCCTGTTTCCGATTCTGTGTCTCCCCCTCTCTCTGCCCCTCCCCCGTTCATGCTCTGTCTCTCTCTGTCCCAAAAATAAATAAATGTTGAAAAAAAAATTAAAAAAAAAGTGCTATTTAATAATCATGCCCTTCCAAAACGGGACAGATTTTTATTATTTTTCTTATCATTGGTGGATAACATCTCCATAGCTATTATTTACTACATCTGGCCCTCCCCCTGAGAAGCAATAACGTGTTTTCTTTTCCGAGAGGCTCTCCATGGTGATTTCACACCAGCCAAGGATGGGCTCCGAGGGTAACTGGAAGGAGAGTTGCCTCTCAGAGGCTCCCCATTTGCCTGCTGAATTTGATTAACACGTGGATCTTGAGAAAGAAAAGCAAGTGTATTTCGTTGCATGCTGGACTTCTTTTATTTATCGGAAAATGTCAGTAAGGAGCTTCCCAGTTATTAAGATTCCAGCCTACTGATTGAAACCATGGGGATGTCCTCTGATTCCCCAGGGAGAATTGATGACTCTCCTGTCTGGGTTCACACAGCTACGTATTATAACGCTTGGTATATTTTTAAGCTTCCAGTTTTTACACGCCTATTATCTGCCTAAGTCTATGCGCGAGCTTAGCAGGCATCTATGTAATTGTGTTCAGCTGACAGATTGACATGGGCGACCAAAGTACAATGGTTATGTCTAACATACTGGATTGTAAAACACGTCAGGTATCCTGTTACCACAACTTTATCTCTTCGAGGTCGTGATTCATTTAGTCATGATTCATGTTCTTTTGACCATTTTCATTATTACCACCCCCTAGCTGGATAGTACTCTCCCATTGACAAAAATCTCGTTTTAGACTATCCTCACCATATTCTTGTTATTTAGTCCCTTAACTGTGGATCAATATCTCTAAAATAATTCCCCAGTATTTCTGTAAGGTGGGGTCACTTTCCTGAATGAATAAAAACACTTCCCTCTTTTACCATCCTAGCATAAATAATGAGTAATGCCCCTGGAACACTTCCCCAATCATTTTATCCCTCTTCTCTAATCACAAAGGGTGCCTTTATGACTAACTGTAAATGAAGAGCCTTCACAACACGGCACCAGGTCTCCTTTCCAAATTTTTTTCACCGTGACTTCCTGTTTGTTGTACGTTTCAGCAAAGCTGGATTATTACTAGTCCCAAGGTTCTCTTGATTCTCCACCCTTGTGCCTTCATTAACATTGCTCCTCTGTTCACAATATCCTCCTATCCCTAATTTAAACACTGATCATCTCTATTCTCTAAGGTCTCTTAAATTTCATCTGCCTGGTGATGCACGTAGCTGTTAGGGTCAATGCCCCACCTACATGTCCTAGATCCCTTTTTACTAGCCCTTTGTCCTACTCCCAGCTTCATTGTGCTTTGCTTGCTTCTAACAGCTTGCATCTGTGAACTTTTTTTAAGAGGCCTGTCCTTGGGCCCGTTGGCAAGTCCCTAAGGGTTTACCTCGACCTTGGGAATCGCCCATCACTAGTAATTGCCTGGTGCTACAGTATAAAAACCTAGCTACCTTACCTCAGTGTGGAATGAACTGAAGTGTAATTTATGCCTTGGAGCTTCTGGCCAGATCAGGCTGAAGTTAAGACACTGTCCAAAATCAACTGCCCACTTGACTGGCTTCCTCTTGTCCCTGTCTTGCTTTCCTCCGCATTCTTTTTGGTTTCTGTTGGGAGCACTTTCTTAATAACTCACTGGCTTATTTCTTTCTGTCTCATAATCTGACTCTGGGGACACAGACCTAAGATAATAACTTCCTTCATAACTAAAATATGAAGCATCCCTAGGGCTTTCATTTACTTAACACATAATTCAATCATTATGTAATATTTACTCATTATATAATTTATTCATTACATAATATTAAGAGACTACTATATGCCAGTCCTATTCTTCTAGATATCAAGGATACAGAAATACATTTTGTTTATTTATACTTTCCTAATGTCACTTTGATTGTGGTTATTTATATTCGTCTCCATGTACTTCTTATGACATCATTTTGAGGGGGAAACAGTATCTTCTCTATATTTTGATTTCACCTTAGCTAGCACGTTGCTTTATATGTAGTAAGGGTTCAGTAAATTAGGAACCTTGTAGGAATTGGGAAATATATTTAACTTTGCTCACCCAAGAGAGAGAGAAAGAAAGAAGAAAGGAGTGAATTTTATTTATTTACTTATTTACTTACTTGTTTTTTTTTTTAAATAAACTCTACCCCCAACATGAGGCTCCAACTCATGACCTTACCATCGAGTCACATGCTTCACTGACTAATGGGTCCTAAGGCTACTAGGAATACAGAATCAATAATTTAGACTAGCCTACCTCATTTTTTGTGAATTACGTTTAAGACATGAGAAACAAAAATGTGCATAATGAATACCTACGTATTTCCAATTATAACTTTCAATTTCTTCAACAGGCTTCAAATGATCATCTAGAGACACAACTCAACACACCCCCTGAGAAGGAAATAAAGGTAAGGTAAAGAAAGTGTTTATTTTTTGTGTCTTAAGAACTTCCTTACGAAATTAATTAGATAAATCAGAAGGCATTAGACTATTGTCATCTGTGACATACAATCGACTTCTCCTTTGCTCTAACACCATTTACTCATTGTCTTTGTTGAAGACATAGTCTTCTTTTGTTCGGTCTCCTGCAACAGTCTCTAACTGGATCAGCTAATTCTTCCATAGTGATCAGTGTTAACCTTTCAAAAACTAACTTCCTGATCTTTTCTCTTCTCTGATGAAAGCCTCCCATTGCGTAAATGTCCGTGTCTTCATACCTAGATAGGGAGCCGGTCACACACGTCTTTCCTATAGTCATTCCTTCTTTAGAATTAGCTTTACTTCTTTCATTGCTATAAATATGACGTATTCTGCCTTTTTCCTTCCACACAAGGGGCCACTTTCTCTTTTACCATTGGAAGCATGGGACAGCCCCTTTAATTCTCCGAAAACACAACTGAATCTGCGCTGTTGAAGACTCTGTGTATTATTTAACTGCCTTATCCTTTATCTCTCCAAATTTACTCCTATACATTCCCATTAAACACATTTTTTTATTGCCTGAAGAATTGGTCATTTTATTTTTTTTCCCAACTGTCCTTTTCCCATTAGACTTTGTCCATGCCAGTATACAGCAGTTACCATGGTGAATTATAAATTATAAATATTTTTATCTGGGCTCCCCGATCCGTTTCCTGCTTATGAGTTTTGTACCGCGAATTCACCTTTGTATTGCTACCATGTGTCGGCTTACCCAGCACGTAACAAGTGTTCAATCAGTTCGTTGATTTTTTTGTAACCATATTAAAAAATGGAAATTCTACCTGGTATTTTATTACTACATTATTCACTGTTGATTTGAAGGACAGATTTCTTTTTTTTTTTTTTAATTTTTTTTTCAACGTTTTTATTTATTTTTGGGACAGAGAGAGACAGAGCATGAACGGGGGAGGAGCAGAGAGAGAGGGAGACACAGAATCGGAAACAGGCTCCAGGCTCCGAGCCGTCAGCCCAGAGCCCGACGCGGGGCTCGAACTCACGGACTGCGAGATCGTGACCTGAGCTGAAGTCGGACGCTTAACCGACTGCGCCACCCAGGCGCCCCTTTTTTAATTTTTTTAACATTTATTTATTTTTGAGACAGAGAGAGACAGAGCATGAACGGGGGAGGGGCAGAGAGAGAGGGAGACACAGAATCGGAAGCAGGCCCCAGGCTCCGAGCCATCAGCCCAGAGCCCGACACGGGGCTCGAACTCACGGACCGCGAGATCGTGACCTGAGCTGAAGTCGGATGCTCAACCGACTGAGCCACCCAGGAGCCCCTGAAGGACAGATTTCTATTGAATAATGAACAAATGCTTTTTATAGTCTCAAATGGTTTAGGTGATATTTATATTTTATTATAGAAGTTTAACATTACATAACACATGCTCCTTAAAGAAAATTAAGAGAAAAAATCCTAAGATAAAAACAACTTCATTATGAATGAATTATAGAAACAGTATCTAAACTGGTTCATGGTTTGGGGGCTTACACCTGTGTGTATATTTTCCATGTAGACTCACCTTAATGATACTGCATTTTTCCTTCTTTTAAAACTTACAACAGAATAAAATAGGTGTTTTAGAATTGTGTTAACACTCTGTGAAACATTTGAGACAGCTACGTAATATTAGATCACAACAGATACATTTTATTACTGTTTTTTTTTTTATAAGAGGGCACTCTTCTTGTAAGAGATATGTTCTTGAAAATCTCAATTTAAAACTCATTCAGGGGGTGCGTGGGTGACTCAGTCTGACTCTTGCACTTGACTAAGTGCCTGACTCTTAATTTCCACCCAGGTCATGATCTCATGACATGTGTTTTTTGTGGAATAAAGTCTAGTCCCCATCTGGCCATAGCATAAATAGCTTATAGTACACTCAGTTTGCCAGCTTTAAAACTATGAACACTGGAACATTTTTGTCAGTTGAAAAATATGAGGGGGTATTTTCATTCACTAAGACTATGAAGATAGAGTGGGATTTAGACACACGCACACACACACACACACACACTCACCTCAACACTTTCAAAATCATATACTTCACAGATATTTCTAGTGAAATAACAACCAGATAGCACAAAATTGCCAAAATAGGGTAAAACTCTCTTGATAGAATGACAATACTTGTCAGTATAAACATAATACTCTTTTCTAGACAGTCCTATTGTTTTTTCTGGGCTCCTAGGGGTAAGTGCAAATAACCTTCCCTTCCTCATGCAATGATATTTAGATGGTTGTTTTCGGAACTTAAAACATCTTTCAAGTTTTTGATGAGCATTTCTTTTCTCTCTCTCTCTCTCTCTCTTTACCTGTGAGTCTGTATTTTTAAGAAAAACACGAAAATTTGTTGAGTTTCCATAAAGAAAATAGCTCGTTGTCTTAAGTTTGTGTTCTAGCAGGATAAACACTTTAAATACATGCACTGAAGCTCTTGCTACACAATTTCGGGACTCAAGGACTAGTAGTGGTGATCATTTTGTCGGAGGGCCTTGCAACCGGAAGTCATACAAGGTGAAATAGACTGTAAATTTCTCGAGGCCTACCCTGTTGTCACTGCCTGTAAGAGCGCAGGTAAATACATTCGTCAGCCTGTCCTTGTTTCTGATCGCTGAGTGAAATTTCATTGTTTGCTTTTTCCTTGTCCTTGGCAAATTTGGGCAGAAGCGGTGATAACACTCCAGAAGAGTTAAACGCATATTCAGTTTTTCAGCCAGGCAGATGATTCTAGTGAAACCGGCTCTCCAAGAATTCGTTAATTACAAACGTAGGGAATTTCCATGTATGGTAAATGCCAAATGCGAAGCTGGAAACCGTAAAGTTAGAAGCAGCATCTGGATGATTTACGAGTCTTAAGAATTTTAAATGGCTAAAGTGGCAACTACTTTGCCATCAGTAACTTCCTGTAAAATCTTTAGTGTGGGTTGATGTTATGTCTTCTGTAATTTTGCAGAAGAAGAGGGCGAGATGAATGTCCAAATATCAAAACCCAGATAGAATGGTGGCCACATACGAGGTCACGGCAGTCTAAATGTGTCCCCCACCCCAATACTTTTCCAAGGTACATCTCTTTTTATTCCTTGGTAAGTAGACAGAGGTCAGGAAGGTCGTGGGAGCAATTTGCCACAGAACCATAAGAAGGCTTCTG
>NW_024414484.1:0-4431 GCF_014898765.1 Herpailurus yagouaroundi | reverse complement strand
GCCGCCAGCGCAGCCTTCCCGGCCCCGGGCGCGCCTCCCCCGGTGGGTGGGCGGGGACCGTGACGCGCGCCCACTGACGTCTCCGGAATCCCGGCGGCGGCGGCCGACGCAGCCTCATCAATGGGGCTAAAAATAGCGGCGCCCGGAATAGCCGTGAGCGCCCCGCCCCGCGCCCCCGCCCCCCCCCCCCCAACTCGCCGCACACCCAGTTACATAATCCTCCTCGCTGTGGCTGGGGTGGGGGAGCCGTTTTGCAGGTGAGGGTTCTGCGGCCTCGCTAACACCTTCCGAGGCAGCAAACCTGGAGCTGGGTTATAAATAAATTACCCAGGGGCTTCCCCGGAAACAGAGGTGGGAAAAGTGAGGCCCAGAGAGGCCCCGCGGCGGCCCAAAGTCACACAGCCATTAGGCTGGCTTAAGAGGTCAGGGCCCCCGCCCTCTGAGCCTTGGGCACCCTCACCAGCATCGATTGGTTGGCCTGCATGCCACCCCAAGGGCAAGGAATCCGACTAGCAGGACGCCCCAGCTTCCACACGGGAGGGCAGTTTAGAGAGGGAGAGCTTGGGAGGGTAAAATTTCTCCTGAAGAGAAGCGTTTCCAGAGGCGGTGGGAGTGCAAGGCCAAGGCTGGTGGTGGATTCACTGATCAGGCTGTTCCTGTACTATGGTGTGACAGAGGGCAAGTCACTTCACCTCTCTGAGCCTGGGTTTCCTTACCTATTAAATGAGGGTGATCATATTGTCCACCTTCTCTGGTTATCAGGAGACTGAGCAGCAGTGGAGAGGCCTTATACTTTCTTCTTACTCTCCTCTCCTCTAGGAATCCGACTTCCCCCCAGTCCACTGGAGTGCTCCCTGCGGGAAGTACACGAAGGCTCACCTCAGTGGCCAGGAAGCCCTGAGTGGCCCACCCTCTTCTGGCCATAGTCTCCAAGTCTCCTCAGTTAGAACCTTCCTGGGGGTGGGAGTACTTGGAAGGTTTCTCTCTCACCCTGGACTGGGACATTCTTTGGAGATGGGAGAACTACCTTGTTCTGAACATATCCTTCTGCCCCAACAGCCCCCCGCTTTTGGAGTGGCTGGTGCAGGGAAGCCAGGCCAACGCTGGAGCAGTGGGACTGGGGGGCTGGCTGGGGGGTGTGGGGTGTGGGGTGTGTTATAATGTCTGTTCCTGTACTGCCAGGCAGGCGAAGCTCCTGGGGAGGAGCCATTAGGCGGGACCCAGTCCTGTGCTCTGCTACACCAGCCACCAGCGCCTGCTCATTTTTGGAACCACCTTAAATTACAAGCATGCTATCATATCCCCAGCACAGAGGCCAGGCCCCACGCAACAAAGAATCTCTTCTGCATTCAAAACTCTCCAAAAGAGGCCCCACACCCCCACTCAGCCCTCATTCCAGGGGCCACATTCTTGTCCCCACCGCCCTGCCCAGCGGCAGAAATCCTTTTCTGGACCTGGTCCTTAACTGCTGCAACTCAGAAGCCCCTTTCTCTCCAGCCTCATCATGATCCCAAGAATCGCCGCTTTGTCTCAAAATCAAGGTTCTTCTCAGACCCTTTACATTCCTTTCCCAGATTCGACAGGGAATCTGGTGGACGCAGAAATAAAGAAACCGAGACTTCCAAATGGGCATTTTAAAGAAGCCACTACCCCCA
This sequence comes from Herpailurus yagouaroundi, assembly GCF_014898765.1. Lineage (NCBI taxonomy): Eukaryota > Metazoa > Chordata > Mammalia > Carnivora > Felidae > Herpailurus > Herpailurus yagouaroundi. The sequence goes on along the minus strand of NW_024414484.1, from coordinate 2,776 downwards.
CCCTCTCTTTTTCTTTTTCCAGCAATCTAACTTTTGAAATACATTTTAAAAATATTTGCCTGTGTAGGAGAAATACATTTATTTGGACAGGAACAATTAAAAAAAAAATTAAAAAAAAGAAAGAAAGAAAGAAAAAGAAAACCTCAATTACCAGTTTTTCCATGAAGGCTTCCAGCCCACAGAGGTCTCTCCCTTCCATAAATACTTTAACACAACTTGGCTTTATATATCTTCTCCTGTTTTATAATCAAGTAAAACATATACTAAAATATGTAATGGCAAAACACACACACCTGTGTGGCTTATTGTGGCAGCTTGAGGTGGGAGAAGGAACTTGGGCTCAAGAGGCCTGGGATTGACACTGGTCCCACCTGTGACCAACTGTGTGACTTCAAGGAAGTTACTCACCTGGACTGGGCTTCAGTTTCTTCAGTTCTTCATTTGAAACAAGAAGATGAAAATGTACCCTTGTTGCGAAGAGTGTATCTTTGACGGTAGATACCAAGAATGTAGCGAGTAGGGGCCACCGGGGTGGCTCCGTCGGGTGTCCGACTGTGGTTCAGGTCATGATCTCACGGCGTATGACTTTGAGCCCCATGTTAGGCTCTGGGGCTCTGTGCTGACAGCTCTGAGCCTGCTTGGGATTCTGTGTCTCCCTCTCTCTGCCCCTCCCCTCCTCTCGCTTGCTCACTCTCTCTCAAAAAAAAAAAAAAAAGAATGTAGCAAGTAGTCTGGCACATAGTAGCAGACCTGCTATTTCTATACAGGAGGCCTTAGGGGAAGGCAGGCCTGGCCTGAGGACCCTATCTTGAATCTTCAGATGCAGACTACTGACCATAGTTTTGCCGAGCTGGTATGTTTATTTGGGGGCTTGAAGAGCTGCACAGGTGACCGAGGCAATACCACCTTTTAGTGTCATTACAGATGTCCAGTAAATTCCGGCCCTCTTGTTGCCTCTTTGACCCAGCTGGCTCAGCTAGCAATGTCCAAGCCAGGATCAGAGCCCGGGTCTTCTGACTCCCAGACCAGTGCTCTAGTTTCTACTCACCGTCTTGTTCCTTCATGCCTAGCCCCCCTTCTTTCTACACAAACTCCAGGAACACAAGCCCCTTTCCCCGATGGGAAAATTGACGAGAGAGAAGTTCAACCACTTGCATGGCTCAGGAGCTAGGACCAGAGGGGGGAAACAGGTGCTCTGGTCAGTTGCTGTGCCACATTCTGGGAAATTCCTAAGGGAGAAGGACAAGATCTTGCTACAGAAAGTTGCTTCCTAGTCTGATGGGGAGGTAGAACACGAGAACAGTTATGAACACATTGCCAGAAGACCCAAAAGGTAGCCTCCAAGAGGTCTCCAGCCGACATTGGGGTGGGAATCCAGAAGGTTAATCTGAGAGGCCTCCCTTGAAGAAGAGAACATGGGGCACTGTGTGAAGGTAAAGAGAGGACCAGGCAAGACACAGAGAAGGGAGCATATGCACATCGTATGGAGGAAAAGGCTGACTTCAGAGTTCTCAGATATGGGGTGGGGGCAGGGTTGAGACCCAGAACAACCAGCCAGACCTCTAGTGGTGTTCCCCACATGCCCCTCCAATCTCACAGTAGCAAAAAACGTTGATGCAACTCCACCCAGTCAGGGAGACACTATTCCACCTCACCTCCACCCTGGCCCAATGGGGTTGCCAGTAAAAGTATGTCAAGGGGGTTCCCCAGCCCTTTTGTGCCCGGAAGGGGCTCCCCTGCCCAGGGCCTAGCCCTGAGTGAGGAGAGGGGTTGTGGAGGGGATTCCCTTCGTGGTTCCTTTTCTCATCTGAGGATGGAGAAATACTTTGCAGGGGTCTCCCCACCCTTCCCCAGTTTTAGGAGCAATTAAAGGGGAAAATGGGGGTACAAAGACAGAGCAGGGCCTTCCTGGGGTTGTCCCAGGGATCAGGGTCCTTCCAGGGACACCACCCGGATGGGGTTACCTGCTCTGAATTACATAAGGATGAGGGGGCCTCGTACTTTAGACGGTACCTCCACATTTTTCTATTCCCTGGTTGCCATGAGAGGCCATCAGGGCTAGCAAGAAAAAGTGACCAAGTTCACCAGGCTGGAAGTGACAGAGCTAGAATTAATGCCAAGCTTTCCCCTAAATCCAAGCCAGGCTCTTTATTAAAAACAAGCAGAAAACCTCTATAACTTTATTTTTTTAATTACAGAATCAAACAGGCTCGTTGTAAACAAAGGCAAAACGTTACAGAACTACGTGATTTATGAAGCGAGAGGCTGGTAATCAACTCCCCAAGGAGTAGAGTTTGGTAATCCTCCGGTGTCCGCTTCCAGCTTTCTCTCCACGTCGCCGGAGATCAGGTCTGGCCCGGCGGGCCCTCCCCCAGGGGCCGGGACCGGAACGCCAGGCCGGAAGGAACAGGGCCGGGCCCCGCCGCAGCAGTGCAGCCTCGGCCGTGCCCCACGCCACCGTCCCGGGGGCGGCCGTGCTGCCCCGCGCCTGGCCCGGCTGGGCCGGGTGGGGCCCGGGGAAGCCGCTACGTCAGGAGGCGGACGGGAGGGAGCCCGCGCCGCCCCAGCCAGGCTTCCATTACATCACTCGGCGGCGCGGAGCCGCGCCGGGGTAAACACCGCTGCAAACCATTGGCCACCTTGCGGCCCTTCCAACCAATTACACGATTGTATGCAAATCAGCCGTTGGGCGTTTGCTTCCTTCTCGTCTGGTGCATGCAAATAGACGCCTTGGCGACGGCGGGGGCGGGGCCGGGGCCGAGGCCGGGGCGCGGGG
>NW_024414483.1:0-1120 GCF_014898765.1 Herpailurus yagouaroundi | reverse complement strand
GGAAAACCAAGGTGGGGGTGGGGAGGAATTTCCTTCTTGCTGGTTTTGAGGAAGAGTGAGCCTGGGAAGATTGCGGGGGATCCGAGGGGAAGGCGAGGTAGGAAGGTAGTGGTGGGGGGAGGGGGAAAAGAAAAAGGAAGGAGCTTCCTGCCCAAGGCTCACTCTCCCAAGAGCAGAGAAGTTGGGAGCTGAGCGGGCTGGGGAGGAGTGTTGGTAGCGGGAGAGGTGGTGCGCTCCGCCGCTCGCCCTCTAGCGCGGGCGGGCAGGACGCGCGCGCTAGGGAGCGGCGGTTGCACTGGGCCCCCAGAGCTGTGGGCACCAATCAACGGTTGCCATAGCAGCGTTTGACGTCATCGTGCGTGTGGTGCCCCTGCTGCCGGGGCTGGTGATTGGAGGAAACCCCGTGTCTGCGGAGCGGCTGTAGCCTGTGAGCAGCGAGATCCAGGGACACAGTCTCAGCCTCGCCGCTGCCGCCCAGAGACTGCTGAGCCCCCGTCCGTCCGTCCGCCGCCACCCACTCCGGGCACAGGTAAGAGACCCGGCCGCCGCCGCCTCGTCCTACTCCTTCCTTTCCCAGACCAGCCTTCGGAAAGCGCGGGGGCCGTCCCCGCTCCACAGCCCCTCAGCCCCGCTCGCCCGGCGGTAGCGGCGCTGGGCTGAGGCGGAGTCTCCTCAGGCGGAGACGGGCGGCGGCTTTTCCGCTGGGTTCGGGCGGGCGGCTCGCGGCCGCCTCGGGCTGCTTGCTTCCGGATCGGCGCCTTGGCCCCGATAAGCTCCGCTTCCCGGTCCCCGTCCCCCGGGTGGAATGGGCGCCCACACGCGAGATCCCCAGGGACCCGCCCGGCCTCCGGCTCCCGGGGGTGACCGAGGCTCCGCTGGGCGCGATCCGTTCCCACCCTTGCCGCCCCCCCCCCTTCCCCCCAAAGCCCCTTCCTCGTCGCCGCCCAGCCTCCCGCTTCCGCCCGAGATAATGACTCGGCGGCTGCGGGCATTGCAGTGGCGCAGGTGAGGCCGCCCCCTCCCCTCGCCGCCCTCCCCTCCCCCTGCCTCTCCCGCCCGCTCCTCGGCGCAGCCTCCGCGCCCCGCGCTGCGGCGACGGCACCCAGCCCTCCCCCACCCG
>NW_024414482.1:0-7208 GCF_014898765.1 Herpailurus yagouaroundi | reverse complement strand
TAAAAGGCAACCAACGGAATGGGAAAAGATATTTGCAAATGACATATCAGACAAAGGGCTAGTATCCAAAATCTATAGAGAACTCACCATATTCCACACCCAAAAACAAATAATCTAGTGAAGTAATGAGCAGAAGACATGAATAGACACTTCTCTAAAGAAGACATCCAGATGGCCAATAGGCACATGAAAAGATGCTCAACATCACTCCTCATCAGGGAAATACAAATCAAAACCACACTGAGATGTTACCTCATGCTGGTCAGAGTGGCTAAATGAACAAATCAGAAGACTATAGATGCTGGCGAGGATGTGGAGAAACGGGAACCCTCTTGCACTGTTGGTGGAAATGCACACTGATGCAGCAACTCTGGAAAACAGTGTGGAGGTTCCTCAAAAAATTAAAAATAGATCTACCCTATGACCTAGCAATAGCACTGCTAGGAATTTACCCAAGGGACACAGGAGTGCTGATGCAGAGGGGCACTTGAACCCCAATGTTTATAGCAGCACTGTAAACAATAACCAAATTATGCAAAGAGCCTAAATGTCCATCAACTGATGAATGCGTGAAGAAGTTGTGGTTTATATATATAACAGACTACTACTTGGCAATGAGAAAGAATGAAATATGGCCTTCTGTGGCAACATGGATGGAACTGGAAGGTGTTATGCTAAGTGAAATAAGTCATACAGAGAAAGACAGATACCATATGTTTTCACTCTTATGTGGATGCTGAGAAACTTAACAGAAAACCATGGGGGAGGGGAAAGGGAAAAAAAAAGTTACAGAGAGGGAAGGAGGCAAACCATAAGGGACTCTTAAAAACTAGGAATAAACTGAGTGTTGATGGGGAGTGGGAGGGAGGAGAGGGTGGGTGATGGGTATTGAGGAGGGCACCTGTTGGGATGAGCGCTGGGTGTTGTATGGAAACCAATTTGACAATAAATTTCATATTTAAAAAAAAGACATACCAAGGGATACAGGTTTTGGTAAAATTAAAAAAAAAAGGTAATGGGTGAAAACACACAAACCAGCCACTTATATAGAAACAACCTTAGGGTAAATTTCTCTCTCTTTTCTACCCCCTCCCCCACCACACACAATGGAAAGAGAGAAATATGGACAATGAATGTTAGAACTTTGGAAATACTGTTTAGGGGGTAAACTGAAATATAACAAAGGAATATATAAATTAGTTTTTGTAAATGCAATGAAATATACAATATACTGCTTCAGGAAAAATGAATAAGTCAAGTTGCAACCAACAACTAATGAAAAACTTTTAAAAAAGATAAAGAGGAGTTTTCTCAAAAACAAAACAAAGAAAGAGACCCAAAGTTATAATTTCAATCAAAAAACTTTCAGGTTAAAACAACTTCCCAGACATAAAAGAAAGGTAGAAAACTAATTGTTTGCAAAAACAAACAAATTGTTTAAAAAACTTTTCCCCCTATCCAGTATAATCTTCAGAGTTATTTGAGGCTAAACATAATATACTAAAGGGAACTAAAATAATTATGAATATTTATATAGCATGGTTATCTACATGGAAATTTGGGAGAAGCAAGAGAAATTGTGAGGATTACACAGAACTTAACAATGTCATTGGTTAAATGCAAGTAGTAAAATCTTTCACGTTACCAGCAACAAACAACCAGATATATAGTGCAAAATGACTGTGGCCATCATTTGTAAGTCATAACCTATTATGTAATTTTTGACCCATCAAATCATGTCTTTGATTATTTTGACTTGGAAAATCCAAACTTGAAAGGTGTAGACTTGCAAAGTCTAGATCATGCTTAGCCCTATCATACCTGTGTGTAATAAGTAGACACATTTTACCTGTATGTAATAAGGGCTCATATGATTTAATTGATTATAATCCAGTAAACACATCTTCAAGGTCTTCTTGGAAGAAGGAGATTATGTGAGAAGTCAAGAGAACCAGTTTTGTTTAAACCAGAACAGTAAATTGGAAATTGGTCAAGGGAGCAGAAAGAAGCACTAGTGAACAGCTTAGAATATGAGCATGTGCACAAAGACAGCCTTTACAGAATAAAATCAAGGGAGATCGGGCCTCTGCTATAACGTATGCACTATGTTAGTGTCCTTTTGATTCATTAAGAGGCCCAGGAGTACCTCAGTAGTATCAAATAACAGTGTACAAAAGATTATTTTTCTCCTAAATTTTATTTATATTGTGCAAAATGCTTGTTCATCTTTTGTCTCAGCATGAAATTAATGTCACTACCATCTTCTTGTATAGGACATTTTTATTGGTATAGAAAGTAACATGCTTTACAATTGACTATCATGTATGGAGTCAACAGCTCCAGGCTGACACCAAGATACTTCATTCTCAATGGGATTCCTAAACTGGAAGCTGCACACACCTGGATCTCCCTGACATTCTGCATCACGTACATCATTGCTGTCCTTGGGAACTGTGGGCTCATCCACCCCATTAGCCACAAGGAGGTCCTGCATCGGCCCATGTACTACTTCCTGTCCTTGCTGTCCCTTACAGATGCTAATGCATGTACTTTGCATGTCCCTAATGTTATGTATCTTTTGGTTCAATCTCAAAGGGATCGACTTTAATGCCTGCCTTATGCACGTGTTTTTTCATCCACATGCTGACAAGTATGGAGTGTGGTGTGCTCATGCTTATGGCCTTGGACTGCTATGTGGCTATTTGCTATCCTCTGCGCTATTCTACCATCCTCACCAACACTGCGATTACCAAGGTTGGGTTTGCCACCTGCAGTAGAAGTGTGTTGCTCACAATCCCATTTACTTTCCTGATCACACATCTCCCCTTCTGCAGGGGAAACCTCATCCACCACACCTACTGTGGCCACATGTCATTGGCTAAATTATCCTGTGGCAACATCAAGATTGATGCTATCTATGGTCTAGTAGCTGTCATATTGATTGCAGGATTTGATATTTTCTATACCTGCATGTCTTACATTCTGATTATCTGTGCTGTAGTAAATCTGTCATCTGCAGATGCTTGCCACAAAGCCTTTAGCACCTGCACATCACACATAGGTGCTATTGTTATCACCTATGTCCCAGCCTTCTTTAACTTCTTCACTCACCACTTTGGGGGACGCTCCATACCTCACCATGTTCATATTTTCATAGCCAACCTCTACATGTTGCTGCCTCCCACTTTGAATCCAATTGTTTCTGAAATGAAGACCAAGCAGATTCATGAAGGAGTGATCAAATTATTTTTTACAGAGAAAGATATTATGAGTATGAGCTAAGTCTATGTTATAAAATTCTGCATTTAGTATTAGGGTAAAGAAAAACGTTCTGGAGGAAATGAATAGATGCAGAATTCACAACCATGATGTCAGGAGAAACTACCTGTCAATATTCTGCTATAATATTTATGAAATAATCACAAAACTTTTAATCTGAGACTTTTAATTTGAAATAAAAATAAAATCAATAGGAAAAAATATTATTTTCCACACAGGTAAACTTTAGTTAGTCCTGGTGAATGAATTCAGAGAATGGAAAATCTAGAATTTGAAGTAAACTTTTGACGATTAATGCTTTTCGTCTAAGGCACTCTGTGGGAGTGTATAGAAAAGAACAAAGACAGTCAGATAGCTGAGAGACTCCAGAAGAATGGACAGTTTACATAGGTGCAGGGAAGCCAGAAACACTCGCCCACAATGTTTGTGCTGAATTCCAAGGGTACTGCCACCCCTTTTAAGTCATATTTATGTGAAACTTGTATAGCTTAGAGAACAAATTCCTCCTTGTCTGCTCATTTATTAATGATGTTCTGCTGCCTGGGTAATTATTTGGATTTCTATTTATGTATTCATGTACATACAAATGAAGCCGGAGTAAATATGATTATTGGAATTCATTGTAATCTGGGAAGTACCCTTTGGAGTTGATATCAAGTAGAATTTTGAGAAAAACAATGGACATATGTGGCAGGTATTGAGTAAAGGCTTCATGAGTAGAAGAAAGGAGACTTAAAGAAAATCTATATAGGGGCGCCTGGGTGGCGCAGTCGGTTAAGCGTCTGACTTCAGCCAGGTCACGATCTCGCGGTCCGTGAGTTCGAGCCCCGCGTCGGGCTCTGGGCTGAGGGCTCAGAGCCTGGAGCCTGTTTCCGATTCTGTGTCTCCCTCTCTCTCTGCCCCTCCCCCGTTCATGCTCTGTCTCTCTCTGTCCCAAAAATAAATAAAACGTTGAAAAAAAAATTTTAAAAAGAAAATCTATATAATTTTCCAGTCAAGGGTGTCTGGGCTTGACTGCTTTATTTGACTTTAATACTGGGGAGAAATAGTGATCAGGGACATTGAAGAAAGGAGTATTTTATTTAGATTTCTGGAAATACCAGAGAAAAAAGTAACAGAAGTGAATGATAAATGTAGTATTCAGAAAGAGTGAGACTGAGTGAAAAGTGAAAAAGAATGAGAGCATAACCCAAGAAGTAATTGGAGTAACAGAATGTGATCAGGGAATGGACACAAATAGATAATTAGGTGGAAATATTATATTGATAAATATTATATTCATATTACTTGCAAGTATGTTGAATATATTTTATTACATTATATATAGTCAAATGATTGTAAAATGTATTATTCACATCATGTATTTTGCAATGTAATTTCACATTTGTAAGAAAAACCCATTTTGTTTTGTTTTGTTTTATTTAATACTAACATAACAGTGCCTCTATGTAATGTAACTTGTGGACTTAAAATCAATAAAGTTGCTGTATCTTGGAATTATGGTTTTGGATTTTGTAAATTTTACTCATTGGGGAATTTTATTTAAGCAACTAAAATAAAATACTTTTCCTAAACTGCTATTTAAAAAATTATATATTGGGGTCGCCTGGGTGGCTCAGTCAGTTAAGCATCTGACTTTGGCTCAGGTCATGATCTCGCGGTTCGCGAGTTCAAGCCCCGGGCTTGGTGCTGACAGCTTGGAGTCTGCTTCGGATTCTGTGTCTCCTTCTCTCTCTGCCCCTCCCCTGCTCACACTCTGTCTCTCTTTCTCAAAAAATAAATAAACATTAGTTTTTTTAAATTATATATTGGGTCAGGTACTATAACAATGCTTCATGTATAGTATTTCATTGAACTTTAAGTCAAAACCATGGGATAGCTATAATTGTCCTCATATAGAAGACGAATATGAGCCACACAAACAGCAGGACTGGATGAATCTCAGAAGATGAAGACTGAAATTTAAATGCAATCATGTTACTAGGCCTATGTCTTGGGGTGAGAGTGTGGGGGTGCTATTTGTTGCAATAGCAGCAAAGCAAAACTTGAACACAAAGTTACAAATGTGGAGAAATAAAATGTAAAAAATAACACTTATCTGAGGCACCTGAGTAACAATCCCCAATTAATTTTATGCCATTAAATTAATGGAAATTAAGTGTTAAGGAAGGGTTAAGGAAAGGGTTAAGGAAAACAACAACAGCAGTATAACTCTGAAAACAAAGAATTACAACTGAACTAGAACCAGCAGTCCAGAATAGTTGAGATTTTTTTTTTCAACGTTTATTTATTTTTGGGACAGAGAGAGACAGAGCATGAACGGGGGAGGAGCAGAGAGAGAGGGAGACACAGAATCGGAAACAGGCTCCAGGCTCTGAGCCATCAGCCCAGAGCCTGATGCGGGGCTCGAACTCACGGACCGCGAGATCGTGACCTGGCTGAAGTCGGATGCTTAACCGACTGCGCCACCCAGGCGCCCCAAGAATAGTTGAGATTTTTAAATTATAAGGTAGATCATGATGGAAGGAAGTTCTATACAGTATTCATGGGAGGGAGGGAGGGAGGCAAGGAGGGAGAGAGAGAGAGAGAAAGAGAGAGAGAGAGGATTAAAGTACAGGAGAGGAAAAGACAGCAAAAAATTGTGGAAGACACTTCATTTCAAATTCCATCTCCTGCCCAAGGTCCTGCCCAGGTCCAAGTTGTGAGCACAGCTCAATGTGCCTGGAGAGGCCCCACACCCCCACATCAACCTCACATAGTTTGATTAGCTCCAGAAACAAGGTATCAGGTATAGAGTACTCACACTTAGACTTCAATTTAATTCAATCAAAATTCTTTTCAAACTAAGAGATAGTAATATTCCCAAAAGGAAGGAAATGGAAAGAAATGACAAGGTGATATGTCACCTTGCATAGTGAAATTATCCTGTTCCTGAAGCATCTCCAGAACCATTTGGCCCACCATTCAGACTGCTCATATATGCAGATGTACAGAGATTGAGACAATGGAACAACAAAACAAACCTTAAAGATGGAGGACCCAAACAGCGAGCATTCCACATGACCCCTCCACAAGTGTCTACTAAGCACAAGTTGTGTTTCTCTTTTATTGAACTGGCAAAATTAAGCCAAAATATGCTTGGAATCTTATCTCACCCTTTCCCTGAGTTCTGTCTCTTAGTATCAATGAATAACAAATTTGCTTTTCCTTGAAAAGAAAAATACCAAAGACACTGCTTGTATTTTCAAATAACTTAAACTATTTTCAGGGCACCTGAATGGCTCAGTCGATTAAGCATCCAACTTTGGCTCAGGTCATGATCTCATGATTTGTGAATTCGAGCCCCTATTCAGGGTCTGGGCTGACAGCTCAGAGCCTGGAGCCCACTTCAGATTCTGTGTCTCCCTCTGTCTGCCCCTCCGCTGCTTGCACTCTGTCTCTCGCATTCTCTCAAAAATAAATAAACATTTAAAAAAAAAAACCCTATTTTCAAAGAAGTTTTACAGAAAATCTGAAAAATGAAAAGACTGCACAAGATTGACTCAATTATTTTGTGAGATGATTATATGTGAGAATTTTGAATTCAACATTTCTACATTTTAGATAAGGAGTCAGAGGCATTCCAGTCAACAGAAAAGAGGTTTGATATTGGCCTGGGGTTTCCCCTGGTTCCTGTGAAGCAATAAATATGTGTAGAAACTAGATAATTATTCACGTCTATCTACCAGTTGGGTACCTTTATGTTAAACTATCAATGCAAAGATATTTTTATCCAGCCCAATGCCATCTTCATGTACTGCAACATACCATAAACTTCTAAATCGCAATAGGGCATAGAGGGCAGTAGGCTAATGTGCACTAAGTGGTGCTGATTGTGCAGGGAAGAAAAATTGTAGATGTGGAAGGGGGCATTTGCCTAAGTATAGTTT
>NW_024414481.1:0-4170 GCF_014898765.1 Herpailurus yagouaroundi | reverse complement strand
GATGAGCACTGGGTGTTGTATGGAAACCAATTTGACAATAAATTTCATATATTGAAAAAAAATAAATAAAATCACAAAAAAACACAAAAAATAAATAAATAAATAAATAAATAAATAGATAAATAAATAAATAAATAAATAAAACAATAATATGTATTATTGTATAACAAGCATTAATAAAACTTCTTGAAATATTGAAAAATATATATATTTTATTTATGTAACTTGTTTAAAAATAACCAAGAAACTGAGGCACAAATAATAAGGTAAGAAATCTTGCATTTCATTAAAAAAGAAAAATACTCTATGCCTTCTCCCTGGAGATTCCTTATCCATTTCCTGGAATCAAATGACAAGAGAATAGTTGTAGTCCCAGACAAGCACACAATTTACTTTTCCAACATTGCCATCCTTTTGGAGGAACAGAAAACAAACATGTAGACCACAGACTTACAATGAACAAGTCAACAGGGAACATGAGAGAGAGACAGAAGACCAGAAAGTACAGGGCAGAAATGATGGCACCCACCCCTAACTTACTGGTTTCCTTTAATTAAAATCTGCATATTCTGAACTTACTGCTTTGACTGATGGTTCTTACTCAAAACTACAGCTAATTTGGTAGAGACACTATCTCAGTTAAAAATTTAGGAACTATTTTAGTTTATAGACCTTCTGTCTTCACCTTAGATATTACAGAAGTGCTTATTTGCAGAGAAAAAGTTATTTAAATTAACTATTGTATAAACTTTGTATAAACTTCGTTAATGCTGTCAGGATTTGGGTTCATCAAAGGTGGATATTTCTAGGAATATTCTCGGAAACAATACCTGAAGGGTATGAAAAAGAAGCAAATTTGGTAAAGAAAAATTTGGGCTACAATATAGTCACAATACATCACATGACCCCACAAGAATCTGTGAACCCAGGAGAGCCCTTCATAGTTATCTCAGGTGGTAAGGGGGCCAAATCCACATACCCCTACGGAGACCAGTCCTTTTAAGCAGGCTGTCCCAAGAAGGTAAAATGACTGTAGTCAATGGAAATTTCCAGAGAGAACTGCTATTCCAGGCTTTTAGCAAAACCATTCCCACAAGCTGGATGAATATTCTTTGAGTCCTGAAAGGGGATCTGGGTCTAGAAACATACCATTTCCCAAAAACACAATATTTATTTATGCCTAAACTAGAGATGATTGTTATAATCTAGAATAGGTTATGAAGGAGTATGCTGCAGGACATGTGTGGGTTCATTAGAGACTATAGAGTAAATGAGGAAAATACTGAATTGATTTAAATCTAAGTCTAATCCAAAGAACTTTGAAATTAATAGCTAATCTATTGAAAAATGAAGGTAACTCTCCAAATGTTTAAAAATAAAGTTATGATTCAGAGTCAAATACTTCCATATCCCTGGCTCAGGAAAAAAAAAAGAATGTTTAAATATAAAGTGTAATAAAAATCATTACCAAGACCCATGTAAAGGAGCTTACCACCTTTTTCTGCCAGGAGTTTTAGGTTTTTAGGTTTTAATGTTTATGTTTGTAACCCATTTGACTTAAGTTTCATGCAGAGTGTAATATAGTGGGTCAGTTTCATTCTTTTGCATGTGACTGTCCAGTTTTCCCAACACCATTGTTTGAAGAGACTGTCCTTTCCCCATTGTATATTCTTGGTTCCTTTGTCATAAATTAATTGACTATATATACATAAGTGTACTTCTGGGCTCTCTATTCTGTCCCATTAATCAATGTGTCTGTTTTCATTCCCATACCATAGTGTTTTAATTACCTTAAATTTGTAACACAGTTTGAAATCAGGGAGTATGATGCCTCCAGCTTTGTTCTTGGTTTTCAAGATTGCTTTGGATATCTGGGATCTTTTATGGTTCCATACAAGTATTTGGATTATTTGTTCTATTTTTCTGAAAAATGACATCATATTTTTGATAGGAATCACATTCAACCTGTAGACTGTTTGTGGTAGTATGGATATTTTAACGATATTGATTCTTCAATCCATGAGCACAGAATCATCTTTCCGTTTATCTGTGTGTTCTTTATTTCATTAATGTCTTATAATATTCAATATACATGTCTTCCACCTCTTTGGTTAAATTTATTCCCAGGTGTTGTATTATTTATTTTTGATGCATTGTATTTAAGATTATTTGCCTATTTTTCTCTTTTGATAGCCATTATTAGTGTATAGAAACAAGTTTTCCTGCAATTTTACTGAATTCATTTATTAATTCTAATATGTTTTTTAAATTCAAGTATAATTAACACAGAGTGTTATATTGGTTTCAGGTGTACAATATAATGATACAACAATTCTATATAGGTATTCAGTGCTTATCACAACAGCAAGTATACTTTTAATTCCCTTCACAAATTTCACCCACCTCCCCTCTGACAACTACCAGGTTGTCCCCTATATTTAAAAAGTCTGTTTTTTTGTTTGTCTCTTTTTATCTTGTTCATTTGTTTTGTTTCTTAAATTCTACATATGAGTGAAATCATATGGCATTTGTCTTTTATGACTGACTCATTTCACTTAGCATTATTCCCTGCAGATCTATGTTTTTGCAAATGGCAAAATTTCATTCTTTTTATGGTTGAGTAGTATCCATCGCAAGCATATAACTACATTTTCTCTATCCATTATTTTTCCATTCTTTATTCATTCATCTATGGATAAATACATGCTGATTCCATATCTTGGCTATTGTAAAAAAAATGCTGCTATAATCATAGGGGTACATAGTGCTAGGAGTTTTTTGATTGAGTCTTTATGGTTTTCTATATATAGTATCATGTCACCTGCAAAAAGTGATGGTTTTACTTCTTCCTTTACAAGGCAGATGAACTTTATTTCTTTTTATTGCTTAATTGCTCTGACTAGGATTCCCAATACTAGGTTGAACAAAGATGGTGAAAGTGAAAATCCTTGTCTTGTTCTTGGTCTTAGAAGAAAAACTTTTAGCTTTTCACTGTTGAGTATGATTTTAGCTGTGGGCTTGTTATATATGACCATATGACCATTATGTTAATGTATATGTAATGTAATGTATATGTTAATATACATTCCCCTATACCTGCTTTGTTGAGAGTTTTTACCATAAATAGGTGTTCAATTTTACCAAAGCTTTTTCTGCATCAATTGAGATGATCATATGATTTTTAACCTCCATTTTGTTAATGTGCCATATAACGTTGACTGATTTGTGGATGTTGAACCATCCTTGCAGCCCTGGAATGAATCCCACCTGATCATAGTGTATGATCTTTTTCATATATTGTTTAATTTCTTCACTAATGTTTTGTTTAGGATTTTTACAAAGACAAGATTTAAAAGTCTTGGTGATGACTTTTTAAATCAGGAAAAAAAAACAAAGGAAAAAAATAAACAAGTGGGGCTGCATCAAACTAAAAAGCTTCTACACAGCAAAGAAAATCATCATGAAAAGGTAATCTACTGGATGGGAGAAAATACTTGCAAATCACTGCAAATCATGCACATGAGAAGTGACTAACATCCAAATTATGTAAGAACTCATGTAACTCAATAGCAAAAAAAACTAACATTCTGATTTCAAAATGGGAAAATTGTCTGAATAGACATTTTTGCAAAGAAAACATACCAATTAGGCAACAGACACATGAAAAGATGCTCAACAGCATTAACCACAAGGGAAATACAAATCAAAACCACAATGAGGTATCACCTCACACTTGTTAGAATAGCTATTATCAAAAAGATAAAAAATAACAAGTGTTGGTGAGGATGTAAAGAAAAGAGAACTCTTGTGCACTGTTGGTTGGAATGAGCCATTATGGAAATCAGTATGAAGGTTCCTCATAATTGAAAATAAAACTACCATACAATCCAGTAATCCCACTTCTCAGTATTTATCTGAAGAAACTGAAAATACTAACTTGAAAGGTATATGCAACCCTATATTCATTTATTAATTTCAGTATTGTTTCAAATAGCAAAGATATGGAAATAACCTAAATGCTCATTGATGGATGAGTAGAAAAAGAATTATAAAATAAAAAAAAGTATACATACACACAAATATACATATATATATAAATGTACACACACATTCATATATATATATTTGTGTAATATATATATATTTGTGTAATATATATATTTGTGTAAT
>NW_024414480.1:0-1116 GCF_014898765.1 Herpailurus yagouaroundi | reverse complement strand
GTCATGTGATATTTGTCTTTCTCTGACTAATTTTGCTTAGCATAATACCCTCTAGTTCCATAGTTGCAAATGGCAAGATTTCATTCTTTTTTTTTTTAATTTTTTTTTTCAACGTTTATTTATTTTTGGGACAGAGAGAGACAGAGCATGAACAGGGGAGGGGCAGAGAGAGAGAGAGGGAGACACAGAATCGGAAACAGGCTCCAGGCTCTGAGCCATCAGCCCAGAGCCCGACGCGGGGCTCGAACTCACGGACCGCGAGATCGTGACCTGGCTGAAGTCGGACGCTTAACCGACTGTGCCACCCAGGCGCCCCAAGATTTCATTCTTTTTAATTGCCAAGTAATACTCCATTGTGTGTGGATACACCACATCTTCTTTATCCATTCATCCATCAATGGACATTTGAGCTCTTTCCCTACTTGGCTACTGTTGACAGTGCTGCCACAAACACTGGGATGCATGTTCCCCTTTGAAACAGCATACCCGTATCCCTTGGGTAAATACCTAATAGTGCCATTGCTGGGTCGTAGGATAATTCTATTTTTAGTTTTTTGAGGAACCTCCATACTGTTTTCCAGAGTGGCTGCACCAGTTTGCATTCCCACCAGCAGTGCAAAAGAGATCCTCCTTCTCCGCATCCTCACCAACATCTTGTGTTGCCTGAGTTGTTCATGTTAGCCATTCTGACAGGTGTGAGGTGGTATCTCATTGTGGGTTTGATGTATTTCCCTGATGGTGAGTGATGTTGAGCATGTTTTCATGTGTTGGTTGGCCACCTGGGTGTCTTCTTTGGAGAAGTGTCTATTCATATCTTTTGCCCATTTCTTCACTGGATTAGTTGTTTTTTGGGTGTTGAGTTTGATAAGTTCTTTGTAGATTTTTGGATACTAACCCTTTATCTGATATTTCATTTGCAAATATCTTCTCCCAATCCTTTGGTTGTTTTTTAGTTTTGCTGATCATTTCCTTTGCTGTGCAGAAGCTTTTTAGCATAAATTGATGAGATCCCAGTAGTTCATATTTCCTTTTGTTTCCCTTGCCTCTGGAGAGATGTTGAGTAAGAAGTTGCTGCGGCCAAGGTCAAAGAGGTTTTTGCCTGCTTTCTCCTTGATG
>NW_024414479.1:0-3486 GCF_014898765.1 Herpailurus yagouaroundi | reverse complement strand
GGCTGGGGCTTGTCCCAGAGCCTACTTTATTTCTGTGAAAACGGCCCTCACCTCCTCAGTCCATGCGAGGAGCTCCCAGTTTGGTCCTCCCAACAGGTGATAAAGGGACCTCACTATGGCTGAGCATCTGAGGATTCCCAATGCGACAGAACCCTCTGGCCCCTAAACATACACAAGCCTCGTTTTGTTTGGGGATGTGGCAGTGTGGTGCCACACTTTCTTCCTTTCCTGTCCTTGTTCTCTTTCTCCTTTTGTGAGGAGGGAGCCTAAGTATTGGACCTGCTGAACGAATATGTGCCTTTTTCCAAGAGGCCTGGTACCCCAAGTAGGATGAGAGCTGTAAGAGGGCCTGTGTACCTTTCATACAGTCTTCCTGGGTGTCACTGGAAAGGAGGTCCTCTACATATTGTAGAAGGACATACCCTGCCATTTCCTTTGGAAAGTCAGTGAGATCTGAACCTAAGGCTTCCCTCAGAAGAATGGGCGAGTTGTTGAAACCTTGGGAAAGTAGTGTCCAGGTCAGCTACATCTGGCGCTCTGTAACGGGTCCAGTCCATTCAAAGGCAAACAATGATTGCCTTTGCGGAGCCAGGCAGAGGCAGAAGAAAGCATCCTTTAGGTCACAGCAGGCAACCCTTCTGGCTGACCACGGAATTTGGCTGAGGAGAGTATACTGAGGGTTCGGAATGACTGGGTGTAAGGAAACACTCACTTTGCTAATGGCCCTCATATCCTGTACTGGTTGGTGTCCTCCTCCTGGCTTCTTGACTGACAAGAGTGAGGTATTCCAAACTGATTGGCACTCAGTTAGAATACTTCTTTCTCTGAGCTTGGTCAGGTGTCTTGTATGCCCATTCTAGCCTATAGTGGAAGGGGGTACTGCCTTGGTGTCTGAGGTTGAGCTGCAAGGATCAGGTCGACAATGATTGGGACCCGATTCCAAGCTATTTCAGGCGGGTTATCATCAGCCCATCGGGAGGGGAACATAAGCCTGAATTCTTAGCGGCGACAAGGTAAGGCCTGGGCACAGAACATTCACCATTCTTCTTCCCTTGGCAGGGGTATCGCCAAGACCATGGTTTCCTTCTGCCTTGGGTTTAATTGGAGGCTAGTGTGTCCAGTGGGTTCAAAAGCTATCTGAGCACCAAGTTTGGAGAGTAGATCGCGGCCCAGGAGAGGAATCAGGCAGTAAAGTAAGTAGAGGAACTCATGACGGACCTTGTGACCCCCAAGTGCACCTTGTTGAGCTTGACAGAAGGGCTGTTGCATTGCCTGTGTCCCAGTAGCCCCAAATATGCTTGTTGTCTTTTGGCCTATGGGCACTACCAGGGAAGTAACCAAGGAGTATTCAGCCCCAGTTGAAAAGTATTTCAACTATGAAAGTTATTGTTCAGCCCTCCACCTCATTTCAGCCGTGGGTTCATCGGGGTCAAGAAAGAAACAATCTGGTTCCCCTCAGTCCAATGCTACCCCGGCCAGATCAAGAAGGTTCTCACCTCGAGGCTCCTCCAGATATTGGCTGGGTTTTGTGGTCCCCATCCAATTCGGACATTCTTACAGTTTCCCTTGCCTTTGCAGTATGCACACTGGTACCTTGCGAAGGGGGCTATGGGCTTCCCCCCTTTGTGTGGTTGGGGTTTTTCGATGCTGCTAAAAAACAGCAGCATCTGTTCTTTAGTTCTGCTGTGAGAAAGGTGGCCTTATTTTTTAGTCTTCATTTCTCTTTCAGCTGCAAATTTCTGTTGGTGAAAACTGTATTGATGACCTCTAATAGCTGAATGATATTCATCTGGCAAAGCCCTCCAACCTCTGGAGTTTTCGTCGGATATCTGGGGCAGCCTGTGCCACAAAAGTGGTATTTACAATCTGTTGACTTACTTGTGCGACGGGGTCAAACAGAACCTATACATGGTACGCCTCACAGAATCTTTCATAGTAGTCTGCGGGAGACTCCCCAGGGTGCTGTGTGACTGATGATATTTTAGTCATGTTCATGGGATTGTTGACTCCAGCTCAGTCTCCCTGAAGGAGGGCTTCCTGGTATCCTCAGACGTGGCCCGGTCCTCCTTCTGTGCTGAAATCCCATGTTGGGTGTTCTTCAAGCATGCAGCTTGAGCCCAGGCAGTAGGGTCATTGATTCCTGGAGATGTGTGATCTTCTAGGTACTGTCATGTTTCTGTCATCCTTATTTTTAATTCAACAATGTATGGAATAAGAGTTGACAATCTTCCCAAGTCTGTCAGTAGGTCGGCAAGAGGGACTCCATCAAGTCAACCGTTGCTTGTGGCTTTTCGCACTATGGTAGAGGGTTGTGTTTCCAATTGAGGAGGTCGGTTGTAGAGAAAGGTAGATAACACATCATGGAATGGCTGGTCTGGACTGGTCCATCCTCATTCTGCTTTCAGGCTCTCTTGTCTCTGTTACATAAATTCGGAGAGTTTAAGGTCTGGGTCTTGGGCGCAGTCTGGCTGCTGTCCCATGTTGGGGTGGGTTATCTGGGTCTGAGAGCGGTGGGGTGATGGGCGGCACTGACTGCAGTGGCAACTGCACTGACTCTGGCTGTGGCTGGAGAGACAGATGCAGGAGGAGTCTCAAGCTCAGGGGACGGGGGGAGGGAGCTTGAAAGTCATGAGGAGGTGGAAAGACAATATCTTCCTCCACATCTCTTTCAAATATTAGAGGAGCAGTGGGTCGCTTCTTTGGCTCCCTGGGTGAGTCTCCAGATAAAGTGACTAAAACCTTTGCCTGGCTCTGTTTGCTAATGATGAATCACCTCTAAGGCAGTAGATTTGGGGCAATGTCAAGCCAGGAGTCGATGTACGGAAATGGATCAGGGTGGCCTGGGTTCCCAGTGACTATTAGCCAAACCTGCTGCACTATTTGAGCATCTAACTTCCCTTCTGGAGGCCATCCTACATTGCATGTGGGCTATTCTAGTTCACAAAATGTCCTTAACTTCTTGGGTGTCGTTGTCACCCCATGGTAACCTGAAAACCCCTTTTAACATTTTTTGATCACCACCTCTAAAATCGTAGGCTTACTCTTTTTTCATCCCATGATTAATATCTTTCTCATATTTGGTGTCACAAAGAAGGACAAAGTTAGGATATACCGCCAGATGAGAGGCCTATTAAGATACTCTTCTGGACGCATTCCTGAGGGAAAATCAAGTGGGTATGGTAAGTTATAGTTGTCAGCTTCCATAACTGTGGGGGTTTTCGCACATACACCAAACAAAGGAAGAAGAACCCAGAAGCGAGGTCTCTAAGCTAGAGATCAGAGTCTGTTTGAGCCCCATTGACCATATTTGGAGCACTTTATTCACTTCTCCAACAAGAGTAGAGCTCTAAATAGCACATAGTATATGCTCATTAAATCTATGTTAAGTGAATGAGTTCTATTGCTTCTGTATCGGAAATATAACAAGATT
Organism: Herpailurus yagouaroundi; assembly: GCF_014898765.1. Lineage (NCBI taxonomy): Eukaryota > Metazoa > Chordata > Mammalia > Carnivora > Felidae > Herpailurus > Herpailurus yagouaroundi. The sequence goes on along the minus strand of NW_024414479.1, from coordinate 56 downwards.
TTTGACAAGCTATATGGCAAGAGTCCCCAGACCATCACATTATAGGGATTTCAAGG
>NW_024414478.1:0-9261 GCF_014898765.1 Herpailurus yagouaroundi | reverse complement strand
CAGCCAGGTCACGATCTCGCGGTCCATGAGTTCGAGCCCCGTGTCAGGCTCTGGGCTGATGGCTCAGAGCCTGGAGCCTGTTTCCGATTCTGTGTCTCCCTCTCTCTCTGCCCCTCCCCCGTTCATGCTCTGTCTCTCTCTGTCCCAAAAATAAATAAATAAATAAATAAATAAATAAATAAACAAACAAACAAACGTTGGAAAAAAAAAAGAACCACCTTTTGATTTCATTTATGTCCTCTTTTGATTTTCTGTTTTCAATTTCATCAATTTCTGCTCTAATTTTTATTTCTTCTGCTTCCTTTTGATTTGATTTTCTCTTATTTCTCTGGTTGCTTAATTTATTTTTAGAAATTTATTCCTTCCTACCAAATTCATTTAATACTATGAATCTCCCTCTAAGCACTATTTTTTCAGCATCTCACAAATTTTGATAAGTAGTGTTCTCCTTTCCATTTAGTTAAAAATATTTTTTTTTCTTGAGATTCCTATTGTGACTCATGCATTATTTAGAACTGTGCTGCTTAATCTCCAAATATTTTGGGTTTTCCTTCTATTTTTCTGTTATTGATTTACAGTTGAATTCTCTTGTGGTGAAAGAACAGACACTATATGATTTCTATTCTGTTAAATTGGTTAATGTATGCTTTATGGCTCAGAAGGCAATGTTGGTAGGTAATGTTGGCTCAGAAGGTACTATCTTGGTAATGTTACATGTTACCTTGCAAAGAATATATATTCTGTTGTTGGATAAAATAGTCTAAGGATGCCCATTATGTCCAGTTGTTGATGGTGCTATTGAACTCAGCTATGTCCTTAACTGATTTCAACCTGCTGGACCTGTCCATTCTGATATAAGGGTATTGAAGTCTCCAAATATAATAGTGAATTCATCTATTTCTAACAGTTTTTGCCTCATGCATTTTGACACTCACATACATGATAAGTATTGTTATATCTTCTTAAGGAATTGACCCTTTTAGGGCACCTGGGTGCCTCAGTTGGTCAAGCTGATTTTGGCTCAGGTCATTATATCCTGGTTTGTGAGTTCGAGCCCCACATGGAGCTCTGTACTGACCGTTTGCAGCCTGCAGCCTGCTTTAGATTCTGTGTCTCCCTCTCTTTCTGCCCCTCCCCTGTCTCTCTCTCTCTCTCTTAAAAATAAATAAAGATTAAAAAAAAAAAAAAGAATTGGCCCTTTTATCATTATGTAATAGTCCTTGCTCTTTATCCCTTATAATATTCCTTGCTCTGAAATCTGCTGATTAGTATTAGGAATGTGTGTCTTTCTCCATCCATTTACTTTATATGTTTCTTGTTCGTTTGTTTCCTTTTTTAAAGATTTTATTTTTAAGTAATTTCTACATCCAATGTGGGGCTCAAACTCACAACCCTGAGATCAAGAGTCACATGTTGTATTGACTGAGCCAGCTAGGTGCCCCTAATCTATATGTGTTTTTATATTTAAAAGTGGATTTCTTGTAGACAGTGTTTACCTTATTTTTAAATCCACTCTGACAATCTATTTTAATTGATGCATTTAGACCAATAACATTTTAAGTGAGTATTGATAAATTCAGATTAATATTTACCATTTTTGTTTCTATTTTTATTTGTTGCCTTTGTACTTTTTTCCTATTTTGTCTTCCACTTCTCCCCTGCCTTTTGTGGCTTTAATTGAGCACTTTATGTGAATCCATTCTATCTCCCTTCTTAGCATATCAGTTATATTTCCTTTTAAAAAAAAACAACTTTTTTTCAGTGATTTCACTAGAGCTTGAAATATACATTTACAAGAAATCTAAATCTATTTTTAAATAACATTATATTGCTTCCCTGGTAGTAAGAGTATTTAATGGTAACAAACTAATCCCAATTTCTCTCTGCAAAAAACACTATCTTGCTTCCCTGGTAGTGAGAATATTTTATGATAACAACATAATCCTAATTTCTCTCTCCTGACCCTTGTGTCACTATTGTCATTCATTTCACTTATGCATAAGCATGCAAAGCATATACACATACATAAGTATATATAATTGAATAGTTTCTATTATTAGTTGGAACCAATTGTCAATATTAGATCAATTAAGAATAAGAAAAAGAAATATTTTTATTTTCCCTTCACTCATTTGTTATCTGATACTGTTCCTTTATGTAGATCTCAGTTTATGATCTACATCACTTTACTTTTCTCTAAAGAATTTCTTCTAACATTTCTTATAATGCAGATATACTAGTACCAAATTCCCTAAATCTTTGAAAAAATATTTTTTTCCTTCACTTTTTTACAGGGTAATTTCACAGAATACACGATTCTTGTTTGGGGTGCGTGTGTGTGAGTATGTTTCTCTCAATTTAAAATTTCACTCCTTTCATGTTTGTATGGTTTCTGAAGAGAAACTGGATACAATTCTTATATTTGCTCATTCTATAGATGAGATGAGTTTCTCCCTCTGACTTTTTTAAAGTTGTTTTTTTTTTTTTCTTTATCTTCGGCTTTCTGTTGTTTGAAGTTATGCTTAGGTGTAGTTTTTTGGCATTTATCCTGCTTGATGTGCTCTGAGCTTTCTCGATCTATGGTTTGGTATCTGACATTAGTTTGGGAAAATTCTCAGTTGTTATTGTTTCAAATATTTCTTCTCTTCCTTTTTGGTTATTTTCCTTTTGGTATTCCCATTTCACATACATTACACACTTTGCAGCTATCCTATAGTTCTTAAACATTCTGCTATTTCTTTTTTGGTATTTTTTTTTCTCTTTGATTTTCAGTTTTGGAGGGTTTTATTAATATATCCTCATGTTCAGAGATTCTTTTCTCATCCATGTCTAAACTACTATTAAGCCTATCAAAGGCATTCTTCATATCTGCTACAGTGTTTTTATTGTTTTGTTTTGTTTTGTTTTGTTTTGTTTTTATCTCTAGTATTTCTTTTTGGTTCTTAGGACTTCCACGTCTCTGCTTAAATTTCCCATTTGTTCTTTCATGATGTGTACTTTATCCATTAGAGCCCTTAGCACAGTAATCATAGTTTGTTTTTTTAATTCTCAATTTGATAATTCCAACATTTCTGCCATGTTTGAATCTTGTTCTGATGTTCACTTGATGTCTCCAAACCGTATTTTTTATCCTTTAGTATCCTCTGTAATTTTTTCTTGATCACTGAACATGACATGCTGGTTAGAAGAAACTGCTTATGGTGCACCTGGGTGGCTCAGTCAGTTAAGGGTCTGACTTCAGCTCAGGTCATGATCTCACAATCTGTAAGTTCAAGCCCTGCATGGGACTCTCTTCTGCCAGTGCAGAGCCTGCTTGGGATCCTCTGTCTCCCTCTCTCTGCCACTCCCCACCATCTCTCTCAAAAATAAATATTTTTTTAAAGAAAGAACCTCTTGTTATAAATAGGACTTTATTAATGTGATGATGAGGTGTGGTGGGAGGGGAAGTATTCTATAGTCCAATGATTAGGTCTTAGTCTATTATTAAGCCTGGACCATTGGACTGTGAACTTCACAAGTGCTTCTTTCTTCTGTCCTTAGAGGGACAGAAAGTCTAGACCTGGCTGTAGTTAGGTATATCTCCCATTCCATATGGAAGGCTAATGCTGGCTGGAGTTGATTATTTCCCTTCTCCCAAGTCAATTAGGCTCTGATAAAACTACAGCAGGTTAAGCTTTGATAGAAGAGTTTCTCCTGAGGGCAGACCTTGTTAAGAAGAATAGGATGCCCTGGCATTTTTCAAAATGGTCCTTTAATTCTCTCCCTGCTAGAAGCATGAGGAGATTTTTCTCCAGAGTTCACTGTGAACCTATCAGAATTCCTATTACAATTTAGGATATAAATCACAAAAGTATTGGAACCATCAGGTGAATGGGTTCTCATGGAGTATTTACTCCTCACTGAGCCAACCACAATTTGTCAATTACATTTCAAGTTTTCTTATCCTGGCACTGGTTCCCATGAATGTCTTGCTCGGATCAGCACACCTGTGATTCTTTGTATATGCCTGTCTGTCTCTCCAACTTGAGAAGAGGAGATGCCCTGTGATTTCACTTCTCTTAGTCACCTAAGAAGAATTTTTGTTTTTCAGTCTATACAGCTTTTTACTTCTTGGTAGGATATAATCATGACTTCCAAGTTTCTTACATCCTGGTCCTTGTGTGCTACCATATTTGGCTTTTTTAGCAGGGCAAATACCTCTGGGTCTCAGCCATTCTCCATCCAGTCATAGCTGATTGAGGTCATTCCATTACTTTCTATAGAATTTCTCATCCTTAGCCAGAGTGGCTCTTTCCAGTCCTTTTCAATAACTTGTCTAATCCACCCCAGTGTAGTGTATGAATGCTAAGAGTTAGCTTAAGGATCAGAGGAGCTGAGAACTCCATATTTGATGGAGGATATCTCTGTCTTAGAAATACCTTACTATGTCTTTATCCTCACCCATTTCTAAACTACCTCTGGATGTCCCATGATGAATGTATGGATTTTTCAAAGGGGCTTTCAGTTTTCCTGGGCTTCATTAGCTGAATCTATACTTCATAGAAGAATGTTTGAACTGCCTCTACTCCAACCCATTTCTGAGATTATAATGGTGAAAAAGTATAAATAAAACTAATATTTTATGGAGGAAGAAATTTAAAATATCACTGACATATCATTTTTGAAAAGATATATATGCACTGGTTTCTATTGGACTCAGCTGCTGCTCTAGTTAACCATTATGTCCATGTATAGTCGATTTTCTTTATTAATTTGCTAGCCAATGTGGAGGGGATTAAAATTTTCTCATTTAGCCAAGATTTTATCCTTGATTTAGGAGCTTTCTGACCGAGAGTTGTTTGTGCTATGACAGGAAGAAATGTATTTGGGAACAATACTTATTGCTTTCAGGTGCTATTGTTATGGGTGCACATATTTTTGCTCTTCTATTTTTCTAAAATGTGCTGATTTTTGAGGATAAAATCTCTCCTAGGGTAGAGGTGCTTTTGTTTTTGTTTTTGTTTTCCTATTAGTCACTCTAGACCTCACCTTACTAGGTTAGAACACTTGTTTTAAGATTAAACTTATTGATGCCTGGGTAATTTTGGGCCCCATCAGGAAGCCAGTACAAGTAAAAAACAGCTACCCACAGACTTTTCCATTTGTTGTTAACTTCACATTTGTTGCAATCTCAGAATAAGTAATTGTTTATTGAAGCAAAAGTGCCTCCTATCAGAAGATGCCCAGATGCTCACAAAATACCTTGCTCACTGCAGTCCATCAAATATTTGCCTCCAAATTTTAGAAATTTCAAGAGGAATTTCTTCATCGATTTCACATAACACTAAACTGCTTCTTCAGAAATGGGACAGATGTGTTGGCAATGCAGAATCCCTCCAGAATGATACCATCTTTACTACATCTGGGAGATATTTTTCATTTCAGCACTGGGTTTACACCATACTCTAATTTCAGTGTTAAAGGTTCTCTACTATTTCCCCCCTTTTGCAGGTTCAATGCATTCCTAAAATAGAGATTTTCAATATCCTTCTTCTGTCATCATTTCTGGATGTTCTTGAACTTCATTTGGAAGATAAGTATGGGTTAGGCAGTTGAGGAGAGGTTGAGTGATACTCTAAGCAAAGAAAATAATGATAATAAAAAAAATCTCCATAGTAAATCATCATGTTAGGTAACCTGGTTTTTTTTTTTACCATGTTCTCAGAATATAATGGAAGATTTCACTAACAACTGTAGGCAGAATTTAAGCAATTTATGATAATCTATCTACTAGTTTACTTTCCATGTAATTAGAATATCCAATATTAGAGGATAGTATATTTTTTCTAAACTTATTGTTCATGAATTCACACAATGAAAACTTTTAGTAGCTTTAAAATTTACATCTATAGATGGAAAACAATCACTTCAAATTCAATTTATTTCCCCAAAATTCTAAATGTCTTTTCTTATCTAATAACAATAAAATTGTGCAGTCAATAATGAATATGCTAGCCAAAGTAAATAAAAAATATTAATCCATAAATTTGTAGGTTGAACTTAGCAAGGGCTAACATAATGGAAAGAGTGACTTAATAATGCCTAATATTCAAAAGGCATCTATTGACATATTAGGCAATCTGCCATACAAGCAAAGTACCAGATGTGCGTGATTTTCCTCCATGCAATCCCATATAAAAACTCAAAATTTACTTCATAAACCATATGAAATGATTTAGCTTCTTCAAAAGTAACTGTACTTTTACAATCTTGGTCATTAAATCTAACGGAGGTTATCTCTTTTTAAAGCTATGATCATGGGCTTGGGATAGCTATTTTCCTGAAAAACTTTCTACAATTATTATTATTAATAATCTTATCAGTAGGAATTAACCAAAGGTTTTATGTAATTCAATTCCTCAACCTTCTCCATTCATCAGCCTCCTCTCTTCACTGGTTTCTATCACTAGGCTCACGGTGAGATAAAATAATAAAGAAATATTATTCTCCCATGTGCACTACATAAAACACTACTTAATTTAGCTTTAGAACTCACACTGTTTTCTTCATGAATTTAATGTATTTTATATACATTCTGGCAGGTGTTGAAAAACCCTGCTCCCTGCTTATAGAAAAGCCATGTTTCACAGCTAGAAATGGGATGAAAATGGAGGGTTATATTTCACTGGAACAAATACATGTTTAAGCCAGTAATTACCATTTACAGTGCTGTCCTTAAAATGTCTAACAGCCCCTAGGCCTCCCTGCACCATTCATGCTAATTCTCAGACAAGAATTCCAAATAATACTAAACCTTATAAATCTTTCCAAGTGATCACAAAGATACTCTTTGTGAAACTATGAAAACATTAAATTGTCAATGATAATACTTTGTGCACAGACATATCTTAAACTCATGGATCTATATCATTTAGCAACAGGAGCTCAGTATGTACATAGGTAGCAAGCACTGTGTAATTATCCCCATTATCAAGAGGGACAAAGTGTCAGATAAATTAAGCAGCTACCATGAGGCCATACTAAGAGAACTTGTACACTTCCCAAAGAATTGTCTGTTTTCTGTGGAAAAGATAGTGATGAAGGAAATTATTAATTTTTGAGTGCTTACTAAGTACTTGTAGTGATATCTGATTATCTTTGGCGTCTTGATTTTATTCTCAATGCCAGTTATAATTTATAATACTATAAGTTTGAATGAAAAAATTCCAGAGACACAGGTTACCTCTGAGACCCATTCAAACCATTTAAATCAACAATGGGAACAGTGGTTTCTTAAAGTGATACTGGTCAAGACAAAAGTATTACCTTACTCACTCTACTTTGGTAAGGAAAACAGAGAAAAGGAAGTTTTATTTTATTCAATGTCAAGAGTTACAGGTTAGCATCATTATTATATATAATATTTGTTATGGAAAGAGATGTACTGAACTCCCTGTGTACAGGAGATAGTATTTGTTCTAAAATAACCCAAATGTATGGTTACAACAAGGTGTTACCTACTGGAATTTTACCTTGATAATAGTTTTAAATTTTATTCCTAAAGCATGAAAGAAGTAATAGGATAATACTCATTTACAGGCACCAAGAAATTCTTCTAATGAATATATCAAATTTTTTATAGTAGTTAGTAACATATCACTATACTTTAGAAAAGGGCATTGCTTTATCAAATTTCATCATTCCCTTTGTACCACAACTTAAATTCCTCTCGGTAAAAACCAGACATTTTCAGAGAACATTTCAGAATAATATCATATATTTCTCCTTAGTACCTTGGGCACATTTTGTAAATGTGATTTCATTCTGGGCTTTTCTTTTTCCTGTTTAAATATTGATGCTTAATTTATCGATAAGTAAGTAAGCAAAACCTTTTCCCAGCTTTTGGCCAGAATATCTGGCTTCAGGGAATGGTTTTATATTTACTGATATTTGAACAATTTACTTTGTGTTAACGCTGCAAAACATTTTGTGCTGTAATAATTTATGATAAAGAGCATATGCTACCTGCTGATCAATTTGTCAATGACAAAATTATAAGGTGTGCCTTCTCAAAGAACATATCTATTGCTCAGTACAGGTTAACTCATTCAATAAATAGAAAAGGAAACAAAATAAATTATACATAATATTCCTGTTTCACGCTTAAAAGTTATATAAATGGGCCAAAGAGGACCCTCGTGTATAGGCCTACATGGATTCATTTTTATTTCTTCACAGCAGCCATGACTGCTAACCCAAAGCTTACTAGTGCCAATATCAAATTGTTACCTATCGAAATGTTTTATTTATTTATTTTTTTTTGCATTGAAGAATCAGATTTATTAAAAACAGATAATACATGTTTTGTGAATAAATGACTAAAAATGTAGCAAAATCAAAACCCACAGGAAATCAATATATCATTTACAACTAGAAGACATATCGAATTGTTTCAAATAGAGTCCAGATAAATATATTTTGAGCTATTTAGAGTCTATCTACTTTGCAAACCCCTCAAAACTGCACCTAATATCTGGGGCGCACAGGTGGCTCATTCAGTTAAGTCCCAACTTCAGCTCAGGTCATGATCTTGGCGGTTGGTGGGTCTGAGCACCTCATCAGACTCTGAACTGACAGCGTGGAACCTGCTTAGGATTCCCTCTCTCTTTCTCTCTCTGTCTCTCTCTCTCTGTCTGTCTCTGTCTCTCTCTCCCTCTCTGTCTTCTCCCCTTCCCTACTCGAGCTTTCTCTCTCTCTCTCAAAATAAATAAATAAACTAAAACAAACAAAAACAAAACTGCACTTTACATCTGATAACCACAGATAAGACAAATCCTGTGGTTATGAAAGACCTCAAACTACAGATGTCCTCTAGAACTCTGACCTGGAAACTCTCCACCTTGCTGTTGAGTGACATTGAGATATATTTCCCCCTCTCTGATTTTCCCTTTTCTGGGGAGGTCTACTCTCTTCCCCAGTTCCCTTCCAACTGGTTCCTCTTGCCATTATCTCTGGGAAGGCATTTTCTGTGAGAAACTTCCCCTCTCATACAGCCCTGTCCAAGCATTGACCAAGGAATCTTGCTATGTATTCCTGCCTCTCCTTGTCCTGTCTCTTCCTTGATAAATTCAAAAATCCTCAAGCTTACCACAAAGGTAATATACTCATTTCAAATTACACAGTTTCTAGGTCTTGATTCAACACTTAGAAACTAAGAGAAGGAAGGAAATATAATTTATTTAATTAAAATACTATCTATGAGCTCCTAAGAGGAAAAAAAAA
>NW_024414477.1:0-3729 GCF_014898765.1 Herpailurus yagouaroundi | reverse complement strand
AAACAGTTACTAGTGTAATATTTAGAAAACAGAAATTGATGAGAATGCATACTCAACCCCACCATGAACTTACTGTGCATTTTTGGCAAGTCACTGGCCTTCAGTATTCCTTTCTCTGCATTCATACTGACAACAGGAATAATAATTCCTTCTTTCTTCATAGGAAGGTTGGGATAATCACAAAAGATTACTGCTGAAGTCCAGGGAATTAAGTAACTGATTGTTTTCTCCACTCTCCATACATAGCTTGCTCTTTGTACTTTTATTAGAATACTTAAGTCATATGCATTAGTTCACTCCTGTATGTCTCCCTGAATAATCCATATGATCCCTGAGGACAGAGACAGTATCCTATTCATGTTTGCCTTTCATACCAATTTTTCTCATTAAAACTCTTGTTCAACATTCCTTGGAGAGGATTTTCCTGATCCCAAATCCTTACTATGCCCCTTTCGTACATTCTATACTTTCTTGGTAGAACTATCACAGCTGTAATTATGATTATATATAATAAAATATATAATATATATTATATATGTTGTATATAATATAATATATATAATATAATATGATATATAATATTATATATAGTAATAATATGTATATCATTATTTTAAATATAATTTTTATATATAATTATGTGTATTATTGTATACATACATACGTTTTTATATAATTATGTATATTATTACTATATATACAACATATATATTGTATGTATACATATTGTATATGTACAATACATATTGTATTGTATATGTATATATATACACTATATATATTACTATATATATATTGTAATAATAATGTATATATATGGATATGTATGCATATTTGTATATTTTATATATATATTTGTATAATGACTTGCTTAATGTCTCCTCATCTGTAAAATGTGGATAATAGTAGTATCCAATTTACAGAATTATTGTGAAGAATATTTATTAACAACATTGGAAACATAAGAGGAACTCAATGAATTATTATTATTATTGTTACTATTTCTATTACTATTACTATTACTATTACTATTTAGTTTCTAGGCAATGTGCTTATCACTGGAGATCGTGATAGAGATTAAAACACCTCTACCTATCAGGCTGGACACAAAGTAATTTCAGGTTTAACAGTAAGGCTATTTCTGTGTGATACCATAGATGGGCCTTCCACAGGATATCTCTTCATCCTAGGGGCAAATATATTATTCAGATATGGTAACCCCAAGATACACAAAGGAAAAACACACAGGGCATCAGGGCCTTTTAACAAAAGGGTAAATCATGTGCTTATCCAATACCTTAAAAAATATCATTGCACTCTGGTGGTATCCTGCTGAGCACATTACATGTCTGCTAGAAATCATTAAGTCACTCCTCCCTTGGGACACCTGGGTGGCTCAGTCGGTTAAGTGTCCGATTTCAGCTCAGGTCATGATCTCATGCTTTCTGGGTTGGAGCCCTGCATCGGGCTCTGTGCTGACAGCTCAGAGCCTGGAGCCTGTTTCGGATTCTGTGTCTCCCTCTCTCTCTGCCCCTCCGCTGCTCATGTGCTCTCGTTCTCTTTCTCTCTCTCAAAAATAAACAAACATTCAAAAAATAAAAAAAATAAGTCACTCCTCTCTCAAAAGTATTTGAATTGCGGCTGCATGCCGGAAATACACAGAGAATAAGAGAGACAAAGGAACTTTCCTTTAAGGGGAAGACTTCACTGTAATATTGTTACAAGTTAACCCAAAATATAGAAGATTGAACTAAATATTTCTGAGAATCCAGTCATGTCATGTATGCCAGTAAAAAGAATGTAGTAAAGAATTTCAAATCTTTAATAATCTCAGAAAAGAAAACATGTTGTTCTTAGCAACCTCTCAAAGGGAGAGCATTTTAGAGGTGAAAGGATCAGTATCGTTTTGGTTCTATCAATAACACTCATGAAAATTGGGTGCCCCAATTCAAAATAAGCACTCAAAATTGGTCACATCAGAGCTGACCAAGAATGACAGGTTAAGTACCCTGCAAATTTAAAATTTTTGAGTGTTTTGTTTCACGAAGGTGCCTAAATTTGAGCATTGAAACTACATTCTGTGTGGTTCTCCTTTAAATGAAAATAAAAAGTATTTCCTTTTCAGTGTTCATTGCAAAGTGAAGTACCGTGTATGCATAAATAGACAGATACCTGTGGATTTATGGATGGTAACTTTGAACTGTTGAAGTAAGACTTCACATTATACAGTTTGAAAGGGAGGGGGGAAACGTTGTTATCATGCCCCAGAAGAATTTTGTGACTTTTTCTGGAAAGCAATTTCTGAGTAAAATTTACTCCCTGAATCACTTCACAATGGCCAACTACACTTGCCAACTTCTATCAATCCAGTAAATATTGGTGAGTCGAACATTCCCAGTTTTAGGAGACGCATCTGCTGAAGCTGAAGGCACTCATGGAATAAAATCTTTTAACTAGATACTTTTTACTTTTCCTAGAGTGTTAAAAAAAAATCATATATTTCCCTCATGCTTATAGAGAATCGGTTAATTCATCCCTGAATAAATGATTTCTTCCTGATATCTGATTATTTTTGTACTTTCGTGGCGCAATGTGTACTGTGTTACTTATTTGTTTTATTTTTTAAGTTTACTTATGTATTTTGAAAAAGAGAGAGAGGCGTGAGAGGGAGAGGAGCAGAACAAGAGGGCAAGAGAGAATCCCAAGGACGCTTGACACTCAGCAAGGAGCCGAGGTGTGGCTCAATCCCATGACTGTGAGATCATGATCTGAGCAGAGATCAAGAGTCAGGGGCTTAACCAACTGAGACACCCAGGTGCCCCAATGTGTACTGTTTTAAGTGAGGATAGTAAGACATATAGAAAAGTTAAAACTAGGGAGTGTTATTCACCTCAACCCTACAGATGTCTGAGCAGAGAATGAATAACTGTGCTGAGGGATATTGTCACCTGGAAACTGGTTTCCGATCCTGTGGAAGCTGCCAGCACAGGCAGTGAAAGGATTCACATAAGGCAGAACAAAGGAGATAGAAGTTTATAGGACACAACATAAGTGAGCACTGGGTAGGACAGCAAAGAGAGACTGCAGTGAGGCAGTGAGTGGAGATTGCATTTAAAGGGGGAAGGTGAGGAGGTATGGAATCCTATGGAATTTTCCTTTTTATTGGGTACCTGTGCCTGGTTGTAAATAGCCCATTGGTTAGATAGGGCTTATGGCTCTTTTGGGGTGGGTCATCTGATGGGCCTCCTTGTATCCAGGCAGGGGGTCACTGTGGACCCTTTTGCTTTCATCAAGTTTCCGTTGCTCAAGTCTGTTACCTAGAAGTGGCCTCTACGGAAATATTAAAATATTCTGGACTCGGCCATTTGACTAAATAATGATAAACATTTATTTACTTAGCCAGTATATGTTATAATTGTCTTCTATGCAGGGCATTGTATTTGGTGCTATAAAGAAACAAAAATACAATGAGATACATTCCCTCAAAGGAGGGACACAGAGACTCGGAGCACAGTGACGCGAGGTCTTGAATCAAGGTTCTTGCAAGGGCAGGTGTCTGATGGACACACACACCTGGGGCAGTTACAGCAGGCAATTTATCTCCTAGCACACAAATCCCATCTCTGATTCCTCATTGGCTGAGTACTACAGAGGTTACAGCTTACCCGGAAGTCGCCTATGCCCAGGGAGGCAAAAGCAGTCTGATTGGAACAAATGTACCTTCCTTGA
>NW_024414476.1:0-4933 GCF_014898765.1 Herpailurus yagouaroundi | reverse complement strand
CCCACCCCGGCCCTCCCGCCCGCGTCTCCCGAGCTCCTCTCCTGCGCTGTTCGCGCCCTACCCGCCCCCGGTCCACGCTCTGCTGCGGGCTGTTCTCCCGGGTCTGGGCTCACATCTCCCCTGCGCGCCTTTTGCCCCCCACCCCGCAGATCCGCAGGCCTCTGGAGACCTTGGGTTGACGCCAGAGGCGACGGGGAGGAGGGGGCGAGGCACCACGCGGCGGAGGCGGTGAGTGAGCCGCGCGCCTCGGGCCGCGCCTCCCAGGGGCGCAGATGATGTACCGGGACTGGGTATGCCCTGCCCGAGCGGGACACACGCCCGGCCTGCCCCTCGCTTAAGATCGCGCCCGCCCGAGGCCCTACCAGAGGCCCTGTGGGTCCTGATGCTGCGAGTTTGTCATCCAGAGCAGCGGACACACGGATACGGTCGGGAGCGAGGCTGCTGACAGCCCCGGGGTCACATTCCCTGCCGGCGCGAGGAACGCTAGATCGCGCGCTTTCCCCGTTTCTACAAGGTGAGTGATAACTGCGATTCGTGTCCTTTCGTCCCCAGATGCCGGATGGCCCCGGGATGACCGAAGCCGCAGGAAAGCTTTCCCAATACAGACACCCAGTCAGGTGAGTGACAGGCCTCCCCGAAGGTCTCCCGTTCCTCCAGCGGGAATCGCACCGCCTAGCTCCACGGCTGGCCTTGCAGCATTTCTGTCTCGGGAAATCTGTCTTCAAGGATCGCAGAGGTCCTTTACTAATCGAATTGACGAATGTAGTTCACGCTCTCACCTAAAAGAACTGTTAATCAGTGCACACTGAGCAAACTCTTAAAAAATATATTATAAAGACGGAAAGTGGATGGTGTCGTGAAAGTAGACCGGTGACAGCGTGTGCCAGCAAACCAATTTTTTCTTTTTTTTTTTTTTTTTTTTGAATGCTGAAGAGGTCCGGTGAAATTGACTTCACAACAGGCAGACTGTGTATATTCTTTTTTTTTTTAAAGGTTTTTCCCCCAATGTTTATTTTTTCGAGAGAGAAAGAGAGAGACAGAACGCGAGCGGGGGAGGGGCAGAGAGAGACACACACGCACAGAATCCCAAACAGGCTCCAGGCTCCGAGCTGTCAGCACAGAGCCTGTTGCGGGGGCTTGAACTCCTGAACCCTGAGATCATGACCTGAGCCGGAAGGCGGAGGCTTAACTGACCGAGCCATCCAGGCGCCCCAGACTGTGTATAATCTTATTCTCTTGCAAACCAGACGGAAGAATGGTGTTCAAAGTGGCAGTGTTACGGCAAAATGAGCTTGACATGTAAGAGAAAATGGAGTGTAATGAAAATCCTAAAGATCGCTAAACACTGTAAAAAGGATAGAAGTTACTCGACATAACAATGAGGACCTACCCTGCAGTTCCTAGGCACAGGAAGTCGGCCTTTATGTAGAATCCTTTGTAGCTTTTATTCAGGTGAAAGGTTATTCTGCAGTTTGCTTGCTTCAGAGAGCTGTGAAATGCAGACATGTATGATATTCATATGTACGTGCTTATAAACAGCATGTAGAAGGCAATATATGTTGGTTAATTTCTTACCATGTGTCAGCACTAGTAAGGGACACAGGGAAAAAATAATCACACCCCTTTAACAAGTGTTGTCATGGTTTAGTTTGGTCTGTTTTACCTGTATGGGCCAAACATAAGCACCTAACTCTGCCAGAGGGAGTGGGGAAAGATCTGGAAAGTGTGTATGATAGGTTGTGGTTACCTAGCTGAGTCTCAAAGTTAGCCAGATGGATGGTAGGTGTGGGAAAAGGGGACAGAAGAAATAGCATAGGAAAAGGGATACAGAGTCATAGAACACCATAGCTCCCTCCGGGAGTATCAAGGAGCTGGAATTTGGGTAAGTGAAAGTGTGGTCATTCCAGCAGGTAAGCCAGAGGCCGGATCTTGCACACCATGGTAGAGAGTTTTGTGGCATTGGGAACCCATGGACTTAATTCTGTAGATGGTATTGGGGGTTACCCAAAGGATTTTTTTTAATTTTTTTTTCAACATTTATTTATTTTTGCGACAGAGAGAGACAGAGCATGAACGGGGGAGGGGCAGAGAGAGAGGGAGACACAGAATCGGAAACAGGCTCCAGGCTCTGAGCCATCAGCCCAGAGCCTGATGCGGGGCTCGAACTCTCGGACCGCGAGATCGTGACCTGGCTGAAGTCGGACGCTTAACCGACTGCGCCACCTAGGCGCCCCGCCTACCCAAAGGATTTTAACCACAAGAGAAGTGTGATCAGATTTGTGTTTCAGAAAAAGCACGAAGAAAATGGTATATAGGCTTAGTTAGAACACCGAAGTGAAGTTGGAAGTTATTGTAATTCAGGCAAGATATGCTAAAGAGCCATTCTGACGCATTGGAAGTGGGGCTGGGACTGACAGAATTTGGGGAAGGCTTGGGTGACATAATAGGGTTATAATGTATTGGATATAGTAGGTAAAGAAGAGGTAGAAAGACAGAATGGCTCCCAAGTTTGTGTCTGATGACTAGATGAATGCTGCACCAACAGAGTGGAAATTAGGGCTTAAAACAGATTTGGGGAACAAGATAACGAGTCTAGTTTTTCATTTATCACATTCAATGGGCCTATGGGATATCCAAATAGATGTGTCCAGTAAAGAGTTGCATCTATAGGTAACGGGCCCACAGTCAAGATCTTAAATGGAAATACAGACAGCTTAGAGTCTTCAGTAAATGAATGTTTGGGGAAATCATGGTGGTGAGTGAGGTCTTCCGGGGGACTTCGGGAGGAGAGATGATCACTCTTGATAAAACGCTTGGGAAGGCCAGTTTTAACCTGTATACACAGAAAAAGGGATCCACAAAGGAGACTGAGAAGAGCCATTCAGCCCGGGGGAGAATTCAGGAAAGTGTCAAGTCCCTGAAAGAAAAATGGTCAGAGATTCTGGGAAGAGTGTGGTAACAATTAAACAACATTCTTTGGATTTGACAGTTCTAGTTAAGCATTAGAAAATCAATTGTTTCCTGTATAAGAAATTCCTTTCTTCTTCTGAACTACTGTAGCCATTAATTAGTACTTCTTTAAGTTTATTTTATTTTTACTAATTTCTATCTTGAGTACTATTGTGTGTTTCATTTTTAACTTAATCATCTTCTTGAGGATAGGGACCATGATTTTTTTTTATCTTTGAATGATGAATTGTGTCTGGCACAAGGGATCACTAAAATATTTACTGAACAACTGAATTATTGATGATTGCTTATTTAGGCATCAAAATTAAAAACTTTTTTTTTTTTTACCAGTTGTCTGGAAACATTTATAAACTATATTACCTAATTTTCTGCTCTTTAAAATGGAGTATACTGGGCACAATGTAACCTTCTCTTTGTTAGAACCACTCTGTTATACATGGGTGCCTGGGGCTGGGGCTAATTACCCTACACTAAAATGACTGCACTGTTGCTGGTGAGTCAGCCATATCCTTCTTTTCTTTTCCTTGTATGAAAAATAATAGAAGGCCATATGGCAAGATTAATATTTGTCAAAAATTTGAAAATATGAGGTAATTGGGTTACATGAAAATTATTGTATAAAGCCAGTATTATTCTCAATATCTTAATATGGAATTTCCAAATTTAGTTGGATGGGGAAAAGGAAGGGAGATGTGATCAAGGTTGGGGTCAGAGGAAGCTTTTTTATACCCCTGGTGTGAGTGCATAGAAAAACTTTTTAAAATATTGCTTTTTGTACTTTTCTAAACTTACATTGGCTACATCTGTAACTAACAGTTAAATTTGTGGGTTTTAGTTGAGATACTAGATGATTTCCGCTTTTCTGGAAGGTGCATAACATTTTGTTGTCTTTATAAAATTGGCTATCAAAAATTTTAATGTAATAGTAGAATTCATTTTTTTCCCAAAGGAATTTGGAAATTGGAAGACAACCTTCTTCTGTATATTGTAAGAATAAATATATCAGTAATACCTGAAGAAAGCTAAATACTGATCTTATGCTCATAAAGGGTTTAGTGTGAATTTATTTGATCCAATTTATACCTTGGATAAAGATTTAAAAATAATTAACTAGTTATTGATACTTTGGCAAGTAGACTCCCAGGAAACCTGTGATAGTAACATTTTAAAACTCTATCTAAAGGCATACATCAATTGCTAAGTATATGGAGTTCTTGAAATTTGAACATTTCATGAATATAAGGATTCTGAATGTGACAAAATAAAGCATATTATGTTGTCTGCTTCTTTCAGACTATTTTGGCCCAAATCAAAGTGTTATGATTACTTATATCAAGAAGCAGAAGCTCTTCTGAAAAATTTTCCAATTCAAGCCACAATTTCATTTTATGAAGATTCTGATAGTGAAGATGAAATTGAGGAGCTGATCTGTGAAAATTAATCTGATTAGTTACTTTTGATGACATTAAAAGCTTATAGAATTTAAATTTAGTGTACAAATGTATCATAATCCTTTAAACTAATTTATTTGTATATAAATTATTAATAAAATGAAATATTTTGGAATTACAAAGTAGTTTGGCTTTTTTTTATCCTTACACTATAATCCAATGTTGGAATTGAAAAATAAATGCCGTGTACAAATGTCTTGATGGTATTGTAAACATTTGAGGTTTACAAAAGATAATTTTGATCTCTTCATCAAATTACAAATTTAACTTTAGTTATAATTCTGCAAGTATTTAGCTAAAACTTTGCAGAGAGTGACTATATTTAATTTTCAACCTAATCTTGTAACATCTGGTATTTCTTACCGATCCTCATTAGATATTGTAGTTGCAGATGAATATTATTAGATAATGAAGAAAGTCACCTTATGTTACTAATCACACAATATTATGTGTTTGCTTGCAAATGGTGAAAAACACTTTAAATCATTGTCCATAATTGAGAGTGGGAATTA
>NW_024414475.1:0-4199 GCF_014898765.1 Herpailurus yagouaroundi | reverse complement strand
CACTGGGTGTTGTATGGAAACCAATTTGACAATAAATTTCATATATAAATAAAAAAAAGAGAAAAAAAAAGAAAATATTGGCACTAACTAAATGGAATCTCTCCTTTTTATTTTTTTTCCTGTAAAAATTTTAAGAATATAAGTGAATTAGAATCTACCTCAGAAATTTAGAACTATAAAACAGAGAAAAAGTGTAGAACTATGATAGTGGTAACTCTAATTTGC
This sequence comes from Herpailurus yagouaroundi, assembly GCF_014898765.1. NCBI lineage: Eukaryota > Metazoa > Chordata > Mammalia > Carnivora > Felidae > Herpailurus > Herpailurus yagouaroundi. The sequence continues at coordinate 3,974 of NW_024414475.1, read as the reverse complement.
ACAAAATGATAATTTGAGATTTTTACCTATCAATTAATATTTTGATACAATTGTTATTCTGGCAACATTCTTTGGAGTCAAAAGAATCCAGAGGCTGAACTACAGTAGACAAATCACTAAACCTCTTTTACCCACAGATTCCTAATGTGTGAAATGAAACTAATTTCTAGTAGGAGCAACATTAAATGTGATGACATTTAAATGAGATACTTTAAGTAAAGTGCTTAGCAAGCTCCTTATCAAAGGGTAACTATTAAGATTGTTTTAATGCAACAAAGAAAAGGCTGTAAACAAAGTATCCCTCCATTTCAGCAATGCCTTTGACAAACTGATGATTCCCTGTGGACAAAGTAAATGTGAGCTGAATGACAGAACAATTATGTGGATCATGCTGGTTGAGGAACTGCAGCCCCCAAAGTATTGATTAATGGAACTTTATCACCGTCAAGGAAGTAAACTGCAAGGTTGTGCCCTTGGCCCCTTCCTGTTCAGCAGTATCATCAATGAAAATGGAGAAAAGCATAGGTGAATTTACCTAATTTATATATTACCCCAAATTGAGAGAAACAGGTTAACACATGAAATGACAGAATATATGTTCATATAATCTCAATAACAGATGGTAAATAAATGTTAAGTATGATAAAAGGAAATGGACTGAGAGTAATAAGATTACTTATATTTAAAATGTGTATTATATACAAAAATCATGGGGGAGAAACTGATAGGAAAAAAGCTCTTAAAAAAGACCTATAATTTTTTTTTAATCTGCAATTTGTACTATTTAACAAATGTTGCCTATTGTAGCAAACTGAACCTAGAACATGTGATGATTCCAGCACAATCCAAAATAGGTATTCCTGATCAGTAGATGACTCTGTGATAAGTCTTCAACCAGGAACTATTTCAAAACAATTGATTGAAAATAATCAGTACAATTTTATAGATAGTCTTTTCCATTTACATACGTAAGCAAGATACAATGTCATATCTAAAGTCAAAATTATATAATATGTCAAGTCAATGGCTCCTAAACTGGGAAACACATTAGAATCATGTCAAGAGCTATCTAAGAAAATGTTTCCTGATAGCAATGAGGATGATAACATCATCAAATATTAGAGGCCAGTCAGGTGTGTTTAAGCAGATTATCAGGTGTTTTTGTTAAAGCAGATCAACAACACAGCCTTAGGAATGTAACATGAGGCATTTGTTTTCTATATGCTTTATTTTCCAAAATTACCAGAAAAGAAAACCAGAGTTCACACATTAAGTGGAAAAAACAACAGTATACATTTGAAGTCTTGTCCCAAAGCTGTGTTAATGCTTCTACCCTCTGTCATAATAGCCGGAAGTTACCTAGACCATCTATCATGGACCTTCTGCAGAACATCACACTGACATCATTTTAATAATCAGAAAAGAATAATAATAAATGAGAGGTATCTTGGAGGCCTTGGTAACATAAATGTACTCCACAGGGTTAAAGATAAATTCTACAAAGATTCAGATACCGATCTCATCAATGAATGTTTAATGGTCCCAACATCAGGGCATAGCATAACCTCCCTTCTCAAAGTAAAATTCAAATGATCACATTTGGCATCTTCCACCACTAGAAGATATGGTGGGCCTCTTCACATAGTGATGGCAGACTAATTTACACTTGGGAATATTGCTGCAACACATTGACCAAGTAACACGGAAGGTGGCGAGCTTTTCATGGGGTCCAAGCTGTAATGCAAGCAGTCTTTTCAGATGAACCACATGAATGAGAAGACCCTCTGGTCTTAGAGGCACTAGTAGTGAACAATGTTGCATAGAATTTATGACAATAAGTGGGAGAGTCACAACTAAGGTCCCTAGGGTTCTAGAGCAAGGCCATGCCATTTTAACAGAAATTATACACCATTGAATAAACCATTACTGCTAAACTACTGGATCCTGTTAGACATAGATCAAGTGAACAAGCAGCCAGAACTGTATTATTTGAGTTTTTTCCCAGCCTATTAAATGATATTGTTGGGCAGGGCAGTAGCAACCCATCATAAAGTGGAAATGGTGCATAAGGAATTGGGTATACAAAGACCAGAGAGCACAAGTAAACTGCAGAGACCCCATGCCATTTACTGTATCATGGCTTCTCTCCCTCAGCTCCTAATTGACAAAGAAGGTAAAAGGGTGATGTTGGTTCACAGATGGTTCAGCTGTAATGTTGCCATAAGCCAAAAATTAAGTACTGCTGCATTATAGCCATACTTATTTGTGTCCCTGAAAGACAGCAGCAGGGGCAATTCTTCCAAAGGGCCATGCTTTGGGCAGTGCATCTGGTCATTAATCGGCCTGAGGTAAGAATATATATATGGATTTACAGACAATAGAGAATAGCTTGGTTTGTTGGTCAGGGGCCTGGAAGAAAAAAAAAATTGAAAGATTGGGGACAGGGGCATGTGAATAAGCTATGAGAGTGAACAAAGTATGAGGATCTTTGTGTCATTTGTAATTCCCTGCCAGAGAATATCCACCACCAGAAAAAGCACTAAATAACCAAGTAGACATAATGATTCAACTATTCAATATTATTCAACTTCTGTCATCATCCACTCTAGTACTTGTACAATATGAACACAAATGGAATTATCATGAAAGTAGGGACAGAGGATTTATACTTGGCTCCCAAAACATGATCTTCCACTCACCAACGCATACATAGCTGCTGCCAATATTAAATGTCCAACTTACCATCTGGAGGCATGGCACCATCTCTTTAGTAGGTCAGTAGTTCCTCAGTGTCCATTTGATTACACTGAACGTCTTACCCTTTGGAAGAGGGAGTAATTCATTAACATATAGTTGGTGAGGCAGCTCCACTATCTCAAGGCTTAGTGAGTGTTTGATCTGATATTCTACCCCATCTAACATTGACTAAGCAATCCACTTTACAGAACAGAAGGTGAACACTGGGCATACGAACATGACATCAATTAGTCCTATAACATACCACATCACCTGACAGAGTAATATAAAGGCCTTTCAAAGGTCCAGCTTGAAGACACCATGCAAACATAGAAATATCCTCCAAGATGCAGTATGTATCCTAAATTAACAATTTTGTTTTGGTTTGTTTTGTTTTTTTACCGTTAGGTAGAACACAAAGGCCCAGGATCCAAGAAGAGGAAGATGGAGAGATCCTGCTTAGTCTCACTCTCTGTGGCCTACTTAGAAAATCTGGATACCCATCTTCACACAAGTCTGTGTTCTATAGTTGTGAAGGACTTCATTCACCAAAGGGAACATTTCTACCATAGGCAAAGCAAGAGTCCAACAACCAAGGGAGCAACATACAAGGCATGGTAACACCCTGGCAGAGAAAATTGACCCAATCATAAGGAGGATATAGGGCTACTATTACATAATAGGGACAGGGAAAAATATGTTTGGCATTGAGATGATTCATTGGACAGCTCTTGGTACCTCTTTTCTAATTTTTATGGTATATTGACAATTGTACAAAAAATTCATTACAAAATTTTTTTTTGGTTAACAACACAGTTACATCACTATGAACCTTGCTCACTTTCTTGGTTATTTTTATAGGCCAAACTCTGCCCTTTGTTGACTCTGCTGCCTCTGCTGTTTGTGCTTATGATAGAGTTAAAAATGTGGAGCTCTGAATTTCCTCAAAGGGAGTCATCTTTGCATATACAGTTCTGGTAGAACAAGGATCCCAGAGTGAAAATGAAGCAGAGGAGGCAGGGAAGATGGCGGCGTAGGAGGACGCTGGGCTCACCGCGCGTCCTGCTGATCACTTAGATTCCACCTACACCTGCCTAAATAACCCAGAAAACGACCAGAGGATTAGCAGAACGGAGTCGCCAGAGCCAAGCGCAGACGAGAGGCCCACGGAAGAGGGTAGGAAGGGCGGCGAGGCGGTGCGCGCTCCACGGACTGGCGGGAGGGAGCCGGGGCGGAGG
>NW_024414474.1:0-9638 GCF_014898765.1 Herpailurus yagouaroundi | reverse complement strand
AACCACAATTTCTTTATCCATTCATCAGTTGATGGACATTTAGGCTCTTTCCATAATTGGGCTATTGTTGAAAGTGCTGCTATAAACATTGGGGTACAAGTGCCCCTATGCATCAGCACTCCTGTATCCATTGGGTAAATTCCTAGCAGTGCTATTGCTGGGTCATAGGGTAGGTCTACTTTTAATTTTTTGAGGAACCTCCACACTGCTTTCCAGAGCAGCTGCACCAGTTTGCATTCCCACCAACAGTGCAAGAGGGTTCCTGTTTCTCCACATCCTCTCCAGCATCTATAGTCTCCTGATGTGTTCATTTTAGCCACTTTGACTGGCGTGAGGTGGTATCTCAGTGTGGTTTTGATTTGTATTTCCCTGATGAGGAATGACATTGAGATCATTTCATGTGCCTGTTGGCCATCTGAATGTCTTCTTTGGAGAAGTGTCTATTCATGTTTTCTGCCCATTTCTTCACTGGATTATTTGTTTTTCAGGTGTGGAGTTTGGTGAGCTCTTATAGATTTTGGATACTTTGTCCAATATGTCATTTGCAAATATCTTTTTCCCATTCCATTGGTTGCCTTTTAGTTTTGTTGATTGTTTCTTTTGCAGTGTAGAAGCTTTTTATCTTCACGAGGTCCCAATAGTTCAATTTTGCTTTTAATTCCCTTGCCTTTGGGGATGTGTCAAGTAAGAAATTGCTGCGGCTGAGGATAGAGAGGTTTTTTCCTGCTTTCTCCTCTAGGGTTTTGATGGTTTCCTGCCTCACATTCAGGTCCTTTATCCATTTTGAGTTTGTTTTTGTGAATGGTGTAAGACAGTGGTCTAGTTTCATCCTTTTGCATGTTGCTGTCCAGTTCTCCCAGCACCATTTGTTAAAGAGACTGTCTTTTTTCCATTGGATGTTCTTTCCTGCTTTGTCAAAGATGAGTTGGCCATACGTTTGTGGGTCTAGTTCTGGGGTTTCTATTCTATTCCCTTGGTCTATGTGTCTGTTTTTGTGCCAATACCATGCTGTCTTGATGATTACAGCTTTGTAGTAGAGGCTAAAGTCTGGGATTGTGATGCCTCCTGCTTTGGTCTTCTTCAAAATTACTTTGGCTATTTGGGGTCTTTTGTGGTTCCATACAAATTTTAGGATTGCTTGTTCTAGCTTCAAGAATGCTGGTGCAATTTTGATTGGGATTGCATTGAATGTGTAGATAGCTTTGGGTAGTATTGGCATTTTAACAATATTTATTCTTTCAATCCATAAACATGGATTTTTTTTTCCATTTCTTTAAATCTTCTTCAATTTCCTTCACAAGCTTTCTATAGTTTTCAGGATACAGATCTTTTACATCTTTGGTTAGATTTATTTCTAGGTATTTTACGCTGCTTGGTGCAATTGTGAATGTAATCAATTTGTCTTTCTGTTGCTTCATTATTAGTGTATAAGAGTACAACTGATTTCTGTACATCAATTTTGCATCCTTCGACTTTGCCGAATTCATGTATCAGTTCTAGCAGACTTTTGGTGGAGTCTGTCGGGTTTTCCATGTATAGTATCATGTCATCTGCAAAAAATGAAAGCTTGACTTCATCTTTGCCAATTTTGATGCCTTTGATTTCCTTTTGTTGTCTGAATGCTGATGCTAGCACTTCCAACGCTATGTGAAACAACAGCGGTGAGAGTGGACATCCCTGTCGTTTTCCTGATCTCAGGGGGAAAGGTCTCAGTTTTTCCCCACTGAACATGATATTAGCAGTGGGCTTTTCATAAATGGCCTTTCTGATGTTTAAATATGTTCCTTCTATCCTGACTTTCTCGAGGGTTTTTATTAAGAAAGGATGCTGAATTTTGTCAAATGCTTTTTCTGCATCGATTGTCAGAATCATATGGTTCTTATCTTTTCTTTTATTAATGTGATGTATCACATTGACTGATTTGCGAATGTTGAAACAGCATTCATGAATGAATCCCATGGTGAATAATTCTTTTTACATGCTGTTGAATTCGATTTGCTAGTATCTTATTGAGAATTTTTGCATCCATATTCATTAGGGATATTGGCCTGTACTTGTCTTTTTGCTGGGTCTCTGTCTGCTATGGGAATCAAAGTAATGCTGGCTTCATAGAATGAGTCCAGTTTTCCTTTCATTTCTGTTTTTTGGAACAGCTTGAGAAGAATAGGTATTATCTCTGCTTTAAATGTCTGGTAGAATACCCCTCAGAAGCCATCTGGTCCTGGACTCTTATTTGTTGGGAGACTTTTGATAACTGATTCAATTTCTTCACTGGTTTGGGTCTGTTCAAGTTTTCTATTTCTTCCTGTTTGAGTTTTGGAAGAATGTGGGTGTTTAGGAATTTGTCCATTTCTTCCAGGTTGTCCAGTTTGTTGGCATATAGTTTTTCATAGTATTCCCTGATAATTGCTTGTATCTCTGAGGGATTGGTTGTAATAATTCCGTTTTCATTCATGATTTTATCTATTTGGGTCATCTCCCTTTTCTTTTTGAGAAGCCTGGCTAGAGGTTTATCAATTTTGTTTATTTTTTCAAAAAACCAACACTTGGTTTCATTGATCTTCTCTACAGTTTTTTAGATTCCATATTGTTTATTTCTGCTCTAATCTTTATTATTTCTCTTCTTCTGCTGGGTTTGGGGTGTCTTTGCTGTTCTTCTTCTATTTCCTTTAGGTGTGGTGTTAGATTTTGTATTGGGATTTTTCTTGTTTCTTGAGATAGGCCTGGATTGCAATGTATTTTCCTCTCAGGACTGCCTTCGCTGCATCCCAAAACATTTGGATTGTTGTATTTTCATCTTCATTTGTTTCCATATATTTTTAATTTCTTCTCTGATTGCCTGGTTGACCCATTCATTCTTTAGTAGGGTGTTCTTTAACCTCCATGCTTTTGGAGGTTTTCTAGACTTTTTCTTGTGGCTGATTTCAAGTTTCATAGCATTGTGGTCTGAAAGTGTGCATGGTATGATCTCAATTCTTTCATAGTTATGAGGGCTGTTTTGTCACCCAGTATGTGATCTATCTTGGAGAATGTTCCATATGCACTTGAGAAGAAAGTATATTTTGTTGCTTTGGTTTGCAGAGTTCTAAATATATCTGTCAAGTCCATCATAAAATATTTTTAAATACAGGGTTAGTTATGACTAAAATGTTTAAGTTAAAGTTAGTTTAAAAATGGTAAAAGCTATTAACATTTAACTCTATATAACTATTTGCTGAACAACTTTAAATGCAATTTATTTGCACTGTAATGTAATTTACATTATAATGTATCAAATTACATATGAAAATTAGCCAATTTTTAAGTAGGTCCACACCCAATGTGAGGCTTGAACTCACAACCCTGAGATCAAGAGTTACATGTTCTACCTGACTGAGCCAGCAGGTGCCCCTGAAATTAGACATTTTTATAACTGATATGATAGCAGCGTAATAAATTTCTGAAAGTTATTCACATTATTTTTCCAGTTAAAGTAAAACAATTGAAAAATTTAAATTATTATAAAGCTATTTTTAGTGAACTTAATTTTTTTTAAGGTTTATTTATTTTTGAGAGACAGAGAGAGCGCGTGAGCCAGCGGGGGAGGGGCAGAGAGGGAAACACAGAATCTGAAGCAGGCTCCAGGCTCTGAGCTGTTAGCACAGAGCCTGATGCGGGCCTGAAACCCATGAACTGCGAGATAATGACCTGAGCCAAAGTCGGATGCTTAACCGACTGAGCCACCCAGGCACCCCAGTGAAAATATTTAAGTGCTGCTTGATATTTATTCAGATATTGTCAGCAGTTTTTCTTTTCAGTACCTGACATAAATAGTGACGGATTGAGTAACGTTTGTAGAATTAAATAGAACCTATTTTAATTTAATTCCCAAAGTCCAAATAACACAAAGGAACTGAGGATCAAAGGCAGTCAATGGCAGCAAATGGGCACACGCAGGCCACTTCTCACATATGATTGCAATGGAGCAACAAATTGTAAACCCTCCAATCACAGCCATGTATTCTCCAAGGTTTTGTAACGCTGACCTTGCATACATTTTGTGTATCTTCCATGACCTCAGCATCGTTGCTACTCATGTGATACCCAAAAAAATCCAGTAAGAAAAATTAAAAACAGAAATAAGATTTTATTAGGTAGTCTTGAGACTTAGAGGGCCACATACTATCATAATAGCTTATTTTTGCTTCTCCAAGAGTTAATTTTCACCCTTTTGGGGGTGATTACCCACCACCCCATCCACTTTCACCTCTGCATTTTAAAGTTGAAAATGCAAGCCCTAAAGTAATCTTTCCTTAGTGGACTGAATAAAAGAAGGTAGAATGAATGCTGGGTAGCCAAGAAAGGGGTGGAGGGAAGGAGAGAAAGAGAGAGAGAGAGGGAGAGAGAGAGAGAGAGAATAAGAAATATCTACTAGAGAACAAACATTTGTAAGAAAAAAATGGATAGCAAACTTTTCCCCAAACTGACACTTTCAAAACTGTCTTGGTTCAACATAATGCTTCTAATCCATTTATAACTACCATCCACCACTTCTCCAAAACAAGATTACTGCAAATCTTACCACCTACTGTCTCCAGCTCCAAGTCCAATAATTTTGGGTGATACCTTTTCCCATTCTAATTTTATTGCAGTCCTTTGTAGATATGCTACAAGTTATGAGTTAAATTGTATTTTGAGCCACCATGCACATGCTATCTTCTACAATGGGGCAAAGATGAAGAGGATAGAAATAAATTACACACACACACACACACACACACACACACATATACGGAGCAAGGAAGGAAATAAGGAAGATGGTTATAGTCCTTGTTCTTGACAGTAGCCAAGAGGCCACAGCTGGTGTTTCTGACTTACCTTTCTCTCTTTTGAATCAATGTGTGCCCCTTGCCTTTAACAAGCACCTTAGCTGCTCATGGTTATTTGCTTTGTAGCATGGGGCCCTTTCAGGTTCTCCATGTGTATGGCTCCTGTATTCTTTGGCTAACCTTATTACTGCACATGAGGTGGATGAAAGCACTCAGGAGCTTTCCCAGGCCTCATAGATAGAGACAGTAGATTAAGCCCTGCTCCATTAGGTCCAGCAATCTTGTACATGACTTGTAGGAGCAAGTTGCATATTATGCTCCTAAGGGACTCTAGAGGCTGCCTCCAAATGATTGTGTGAAATCTGAGCTCTTAGAGTTCCTACCTTTATTGGGCTGTTGTAATTAATCTTCCTTCAACTTTTGCCACTGGACATGGCAGTGCTAGGGTCACGCAGTGAATCTCTTGAATTCCCAACATGTTCTTCCCTATCCCATTGTGTAGTAGACTCCTTATTTACCCTTGATGATTAGAAGCACTCATACCAGCCACACAGTAAACATCCTTTTTATGTCTATTGGTTCAAAGTCATGGGGAGCCCCAAATAGCCAGGTAGGAGTCTCAACTTCCTGTTAATCAAACTTTTGCAAGAGTTTCACTAAGTGAAGTGATGAGAAGTGTCACTCCCATTTTCACTCCTTGGTTCCTAGACCTATGTATTCTTTTTATAAGAAAAAGAGCGCCATATATTTGTTGTTGATTCAAAGAATACACAGAATTTTGTAGAATGGCCCTCATACCTCACAAAGCATTGTTTCCTAACTGTAGCTATAACTAAAGCTTCCATAGACCATTCCACCCTTTTATAAGGGCAGTTGTTTATAGATTATGGTGTATGTGGTAAGAACAGAGAAGCCCGGTCATTAAATCATTGTCTTACCTCTTTCACTGTGAAATATGTACCTTGACCAGAAAAAATATTGTATGGATATTTCAGTTGTGTATAAAGTATATAAAATAATTAGAAAATCCAAAGATGATGGTACCAGTAAAAGCACTGGAGGCAGGGAAGGCAAATCCATTCCAGAATATGTGGTTATTTCAGTAAGAATAAATTGATACTCACTCCATGGTGGAAGGGGCCCAATGTAATCTGTCTGTTACTCAAGGACTTGTTGGTCTTCCCAGAGAATGCCAACATATTGGGATTTGTGCTGTTGAGAAAGTAAGCACTCAACAGTGATGATGGCCAAGTCAACCTAAGTGAAGGTAAATCCATGTTGAACCCCTCTGTAACATCCATCTCTTCTACTATGGCAATTTTGTTCATTGGCTCATCAATCACTTGGATGTTTAGCGAAAGATGTTGACTGATTTCCCTAGGCTGAGCCATCATGCTCCTTATGGTAGCACAAATATTCTTATACTCAGCCCATCCTGAGAGATCTGTTCACTTACTCCTCATATATATTCAAGCAAAGCAATTACACTGTGCCTTACACATAATAAGCACTATTTTGTTGCATTATTGTTATGCTATCAGTTCTCCATCTTGTTCCTTCCCACTCTCTGACCATTTGGCCAGAGTGTTAGATGGTATTGATTCTGTGCCTGGCCAGGTCCCTTTCTGGATAAAGAGATAAACCAGATGCATGGCTCTGAGTTTTGCCTCCTAAGAGGATTTCTTTTCCTTACTTCCCTTCAGGGTCACAACTGTGTGAGGCTATTAACACCATGGCTGTCAACTTCCACTTAGTTCCTGCTTATCAAGCAGCAGCATCTGTAAACCATGCCCCTGGGGTTTTTCTTCTTTAGTAAGCTGGTTATCAGAAACTACCCACAAGGACCTAGGTGACAGAGAGCCAGCAGTGTGGCTCGAACACTTTAGTGATGAGTACCAGAGTATCCAGTTCTCAAGATACAACCAGTCCAGTGAAAGAAATGATGACAGCACTGAGAGGTACCATAAAGAGCTGTGGAAGCCCAAATGAGCAAGTGATTCACTCTTCTTCTGCATATAGGCATGTTATTGGTCATAGACGGTGTGTGAGGATCATCAGCACAAATGCATAGACACGGGCACACATGTATATGTACAAATACAAGCATTGTGTACACACATTCTAATTATGGATTCTAATTAAGATCAGCAGTCAGTGTGCTCTGGTGGAAGGAGCCTTGATTGGGAGGTAGGCGACAGGGGTTAAACTACCCCAGCATACAGGTCCCTGTGTGCCCTGGGACACATCCCTGCTCTCTCTGTCTTCGTATCTCCTCCCTGTAAAATTTGAACAGCATTTGCTCACCCAGCCTGATCCTGTGAAAGTCACAATAGATAGTGGACGAGGAGCACCTAGAGTGCTCAATGACACACAGTAGGTGACAGACTCTGTGACTGATTATAGGTGACAGTCAATGGGAAAGTGCTTTGTAACTGTATGATTTACTGTTTCCATAAGCATGAAGGTTGGCTCCAGGTATATGCATACATATACATGTTTGTGTGCAGAGGCAGTATGCATTGTGGAGGTGACCACATGTCCAAACTGGATATTGAGCTGTGTAGGCAGGGCAGTAGTTTGGCAGGGCAATAGCTGACCCCAACTAAAAGACCCTGGCTTTAAGTGTTGCCATGGGGCAGTTGTGGGTGATGCCACCCATACCCTCCATTCTGCTCTGAAGAGTGAGAGGAGTGGGAATCAGAGGTGTTAGTCCACCTCAAGGGGAGGCTGCCAGTCTGAAGGTAACAGAAAGGGAACCATGGGCCTTCCAGTGCAGTGCCTTGCCTAGGACACCACCACCTCTGCAGTGGGGGATGCTGAGGGGCAGGCATGAATGCATGTTTTTCAGTCTTGGCTCTCTCTTTTACTGGCTGCATGACCTGGGACTGCTCTTTGCTTCTCCTTGGGCCTTAGCTTCATCAGGTTTCATAAACCATTAATGGTAATGCCCACCCCACAGAGCTGTTGTAAAGATTAAATGAGGCTCACAGCAGATGGTGCTGTGACTGTACACAGGTGCCCAATAAAAGATAGTGCTCCCTCCCTCCTGCACCTCATTTCCCATTTGTCCTACCCAAGCCATCCACCCAGCAAGAAAAATAACTGTGTTAACAAGCCCAGCACGGGGTCAAACTCTAAGGAAAACATGGGCCTTTGTTTTGTTTTATAACCAGAATGTACAGATTACTATCATTGGCTGCAGAGAAGAGACTCATGCCACAGAGTCAGAGATGGACCAGAACTGGGAGAGATGGAGCCCAGGGCACGGTGACCTGCCTGGGAGGGCAGGGGAGGACAAGGGAAGGATTCCTGGGCCAAACCATGGAACAGGAGCTATACCTTGGAAGGTGGTGGGCGAGAGAAGGCAGGAAAAGAGCAGTAACTGGTGGGAGACAAGTGGTGACAGTGATATGGCCTGTAGTTGAGGCTGGAGGCTGTGGCATCAGCACTGAGTAAGGGAGAAGATGGATTCAAGGATGGGGCAAATCAGGGAGCTGTCTGTGCAAGTGACGGTGACCAGATGACAGAGGGCAGGCTAAGTGGGAGAAACTGTACAAGCAAAGGCACAGAGTTGTAAGAGAGATTGGGGACCTTTCAGGCAGGGGTGAAGGGTGCTCATTGTAATAGGGCTGGAGGTGCAGCCATATCTGGGCAAGCCTTAAGTGCCAGGACCAACTTGCAAATGTTGTTAGCACATGGGAGCCATTCAAGGATGAGTGGCTGATGGAGTGGAAGTGTGGGTGTGACCAAAACCTGCTTTTACACTGTCAGTGAGTTCCCTCCCCCATCCTCAGGACCCAGGCAGTGGCCACACCACCCACCCATGGCCCACCTAGGGGAGATCAGTCAATGCCTTGGGGTGCATGGAACACTTCCTACCTGCTTGCCCCGAGCCGAGAGGCCAGAGTCACCTCCAATGCAGCCTCTGAGGCTGAGTTCACTCTCACTGTGCCAGCATAGGTAGATGGAGCAGCGTGTGATGTGGATGTTCATTAGATAGTAGACCGTATGGCTCTGGATGTGGTCTTGCACGCTGTTCACCATGTAGCATGTGCCCACATCTAAGATCTTTATGAAGTACACGTGACTGGGTCAGCCCAAGCAGGAGCAAGGGCAGCAAAGGAGCTGATGGTGCTGGGCTCTCTTTGTTCTTCCTCATTTGCTCCTCTTGAGCCATGTCTATCCTATTCTGTGCCCCAGGAGAATGACTTTTCTTGATTGCATCCTCTGGGCTCCCTTGTTCTGCAAACAAGACACATTGTCATGAGATGAAGGATAATCAGACTTTACAGTGTTTATTCCCGTGTGTTCTTATCCATTGTGTTGTCTTTTGGCCATGTCTAAGTTCCCTAACCATGGTCATAACTCCTGTAGGGAGCCCCTTATCCCAATTATAAATGTAACCATTCTTATGCTCTTATGATCCTTCAATTTTTGGAGTAGTAATGACTTTTAGCTGATGAGTCCTTGGGTATCTGATGATCACTTGTGAGTTCTCTTAACCCTGCCCATCTCTGAAAATTTATGTCTTCACTAATACATCTTCAGTTACCCACTGAGTGTGCCATCTCTTTTTTGACAGCATTCTGATTGACACTGAGAATGAATGTGAAAGAAAAATGGAATGAATGAATGTGTGAGTAAGGAAAGAGCGGGTGAATGTAATGTGAATAAATGCATAAATGAATAAGTAAACAAGTGTTAATGAGGGAATGACTGCATAGGTTGATCTGTAACTTCCATATTTATTCCAATAAAGTTGTGGAAACCACATTTGCTTCCACTCAAATGACCACTGAGAATGCAAGGGCAATGTGAGGTCAGTATGAA
>NW_024414473.1:0-1807 GCF_014898765.1 Herpailurus yagouaroundi | reverse complement strand
GTTATCTACCTTTCTCTACAACCGACCTCCTCAATTGGAAACACAACCCTCCACCATAGTCCGAAAAGCCACAAGCAACGGTTGACTTGATGGAGTCCCTCTTCCAGACCTACTGACAGACTTGGGAAGATTGTCAACAGTTACTCCATTCTTTGTTCAATTAAAAATAAGGATGGCAGAAACATGACAGTACCTAGAAGATCACACATCTCCAGGAATCAATGACCCTACTGTCTGGGCTCAAGCTGCATGCCTGAAGAACACCCAACATGGGATTTCAGCACAGAAGGAGGACAGGGCCACGTCTGAGGATACCAGGAAGCCCTCCTTCAGGGAGTCTGAGGTGGAGTCAACAATCCCATGAACATGACTAAAATATCATCAGTCACACAGTACCCTGGGGAGTCTCCCGGAGACTACTATGAAAGATTCTGTGAGGCGTACCATGTATAGGTTCCGTTTGACCCCATGGCACAAGTAAGTCAGCAGATTGTAAAAACCACTTTTGTGGCACAGGCTGCCCCAGATATTCGACGAAAACTCCAGAGGTTGGAGGGCTTTGCCAGATGAATATCACTCAGCTGTTAGAGGTCATCAATACAGTTTTCACCAACAGAAATTTGTAGCTAAAAGAGAAGTGAAGACTAAAAAAGAAGGCCACCTTTCTCACAGCAGAACTAAAGAACAGATGCTGCTGTTTTTTAGCAACATCAAAAAACCCCAACCACAAAAAGAGGGGAAGGCCATAGCCCCCTTCAAAAGGTACCAGTGTGCATACTGCAAAGGCAAGGGAAACTGTAAGAATGTCCGAATTGGATGGGGACCTCAAAACCCAGCCAATATCTGGAGGAACCTTGAGGTGAGAACCTTCTTGATCTGGCCGGGGTAGCATTGGACTGAGGGGCACCGGACTGTTTCTTTCTTGGCTCCGATGAACCCACGGCTGAAATGAGGTGGAGGGCTGAACAATAACTTTCATAGTTGAAATACTTTTCAACTGGGGCTGAATACTCCTTGGTTACTTCCCTGGTAGCGCCTATAGGCCAAAAGACAACAAGCATACTTGGGGCTACTGGGACACAGGCAATGCAACAGCCCTTCTGTCAAGCTCAACAAGGTGCACTTGGGGGTCACAGGGTCCGGCATGAGTTCCTCTACTTACTTTACTGCCCGATTCTTCTCCTGGGCCGCGATCTACTCTCTAAACTTGGGGCCCAGATACCTTTTGAACCCACTGGACACACTACCCTCCAATTAAGCCCAAGGCAGAAGGAAACCATGGTCTTGGCGATACCCCTGCCAAGGGAAGAAGAATGGTGAATGTTCTGTGCCCAGGCCTTACCTTGTTGTCCCTAAGAATTCAGGCTTACGTTCCCCTCCCGATGGGCTGATGATAACCCGCCTGAAATAGCTTGGAATCGGGTCCCAATCATTGTCGACCTGATCCTTGCAGCTCAACCTCAGACACCAAGGCAGTACCCCCTTCCACTAGAGGCTAGAATGGGCATACAATAGCACCTGACCAAGCTCAGAGAAAGAAGTATTCTAACTGAGTGCCAATCAGTTTGAAATACCTCACTCTTGTCAGGCAAGAAGCCAGGAGGAGGACACCAACCAGTACAGGATTTGAGGGCCATTAGCAAAGTGACTGTTTCCTTATACCCAGTCATTCCGAACACTCAGTATACTCTCCTCAGCCAATTTCCGTGGTCAGCCAGAAGGGTTGCCTGCTGCGACCTAAAGGATGCTTTCTTCTGCCTCTGCCTGGCTCCGAAAAGGAAATCATTGTTTGCTTTGAATGGACTGA
>NW_024414472.1:0-1622 GCF_014898765.1 Herpailurus yagouaroundi | reverse complement strand
GAGTTTCATGCCATCCATGAAGAGTGAAAGGTTGAGCTCCTCCTGGATGATTTGGATGCCTTTTATTTCTTTGTGTTGTTTGCTGAGGCTAAGACTTCCAATAGTATGTTGAATGCCAGTGGCGAGAGTGGACATCCTTGTCTTGTGCCTGACCTTAGGAGGAAAGCTCTCAGTTTTGCCCCTTTGAGGATGATATTAGCGTTGGGTCTTTCATATATGCCTTTTATGATCTCGAGGTATGATCCTTCTATCCCTACGTTCTTGAGGGGTTTTATCAAGAAAGGATGTATTTTGTCAAATGCTTTCTCTGCATCTATTGAGAGGATCATGTGGTTCTTGTCCTTTCTTTTATCGATGTGATAAGTCACATTGATTGTTTTGTGGATATTGAACCCGATTTGCATTCCAGGTATTAATCCCACTTGGTACTGGTGAGTAACATTTAAATGTATTGTTGAATCGGGTTGGTTCATATCTTGTGGAAGATTTTTGTTCCATGTTTAGTGGGTCTTTTTCTGGTTTTGGAATCAAGGTAATGCTGGGTTCAGAGAAAACATTTGGAAGTTTTCCTTCCATTTCTTTTTTTGGGACAACTTCAAGTGCATAGGTGTTAACTCTTCATTAAATGTTTGGTAGAATTCCCCTGGAAAGCCATCTGGCCCTGGGCTCTTTTTCTTGGGAAAGTTTTGATTACTAATTCAATGTCTTTACTGGTTATGTGTCTGTTCAAATTTTCGAATTCTTCCTGTTTCAGTTTTGTTTACATATTTCTAGGAATTTGTCTCTTTCTTCCAGATTGTCCATTTTATTGGCATATATTTGCTGATAATATTCTCTTATTACTTGTATTTCTGCTGTGTTGGTTGTGACCTCTCCTCTTTCATTCGTGATTTTATTTCTTTGGTTCCTTTTTTGATCCAACTGGCTAGTGGTTTATCAATGTTATTAATTATTTCAAAGAACAAGCTTCTGGTTTCATTGATCTGTTCTACTCTTTTGTGTGTGGGTGGACGGGGGTTATTTTTTGTTGTTGTTGTTGTTTTTCTGTGTGAGTTTTTGTTTTTGTTTTCAGTTTCGATAGCATTGATTTTTGCTGTAATCTTTATCATTTCTTGTCTTCTGCTGGTTTTGGTTTTATTTGTTGTTCTTTTTCCAGCTCTTTAAGGTGTAAAGTTGGGCTGTGTATCTGAGACCTTCTTACCTCTTTTGGAAGGCCTGGATTGCTATAAACTTCCTTTTATGACTACCTTTGCTGAATCCCAGAGGCTTAGGGGTGTGGTGTTATCCGCTTCGTTGGCTTCCATGTATTTTTTAATTTTCTCTTTAACTTCTTGGTTCACCCATTCATTCCTTTTTTTTAATTTTATTTTTTATGTTTTAAAATTTACATCCAAATTAGTTAGCATATAGTGCAACAATGATTTCATGAGAATATTCCTTAATGCCCCTTACCCATTTAGCCCAACCCCCTCCCACATCCCGTCCAGTAACACTCTGTCTGTCCTACATAGTTATGAGTCCATTCTGTTTTGTCCCCCTCACTGTTTTTATTTTATTTTTGTTTCCCTTCCCTTATGTTCATATGTTTTGTCTCTTAAAGTCCTCATGTGAGTGAAGTCATA
>NW_024414471.1:0-5066 GCF_014898765.1 Herpailurus yagouaroundi | reverse complement strand
TTTATATACACAATGGAGTACTACATGGCAATGAGAAAGAATGAAATATGGTTAACAGAAACCCATGGGGGAGGGGAAGGAAAAAAGAAAAAGAGGTTAGAGTGGAAGAGAGCCAAAGCATAAGAGACTCTTAAAAACTGAGAACAAACTGAGAGTTGATGGGGGGTGGGAGGGAGAGGAGGGTGGGTGATGGGTACTGAGGAGGGCACCTTTTGGGATGAGCACTGGGTGTTGTATGGAAACCATTTTGACAATAAACTTCATATATTGGAGAAAAAAAGAAAGTGAGGGAATGGAGGAACATTTACCATGAAAATGTATACAAAATAAAAGCCTGAGTAGCCATACTTGTATCAGAGAAACTACATTTTAAACCAAAAACTGTAACAAGAGATGAAGAAGGACACTGTATCAAAATAAAGGGATCTATCTAACAAGGTCTAACAATTGTAAATATTTATTCCCCCAACTTGGATGAACACAAATATATAAAACATTTCACAACAAACATAAAGCATAATAATACAATACAATACAATACAATACAATACAATACAATACAATACAATAGTAGTTGGGGACTTCAACACCCCTTACCTCAAAGGCCAGATCATCTGAGCAGAAAATCAACAAGAAAACAATGGTTTTGAATAACACACTGGACCAGATATTCTTAACAGATGTTTTCAGGACATTTTATCCTAAATAGCAGAATATACATTCTTTTTTGAGTACACATGGGACATTCTCCAGAACAGATCATTTACCAGGTCACAAATTAGTCCTCAATAAGTACAAAATGCGTATTTTCCAACCACAACATTATGAAACATGAAGTCAATACAAGAAAATATTTAGAAATACCACAAATACATGGAAATTAAAGAACATCCCACTGAGGAATGAGTGGGTCAACCAGGAAATTAAAGAAGAAATAAGAACATACATGCAAACAAGTAAAAATGAAAACATGATGGTCCAAAACCTTTGGGATGTGCAAAAGTGCTCATACAAGTGAGGTACATAGCAATACAAGCCTACTTAAGAAGCAAGAAAAATCTCAAATGAGCAACCTAATCTTACACACAAAGGAACTAGAAAAAAGACCACAAATGAAACCTAAAACCAACAGAAGAAGGGAAATAATAGTGATTAGAGCAGAAATAAATTATATAGAAGAAAACAAAGAAACAAAAACAGCAGTAAAACAGATCAATGAAATCAGGAGCTGCTTCTTTGAAAAAATTTTAAAAATTGACAAACTCCTAGCCAGAATTATCAAAAAGAAAGTACAAAAGACCCAAATAAATAAAATCACACACGAGAGAGGAGAAATAAGATAAGCACAGATATACAAATAGTTATAAGAGAATATTGTGAAAAAAATACATGCCATCAAATTGGGCAATCTGTAAGAAATGGATAAATTCCTAGAGACATATTAACTAACAAAAATGAAACAGGAAGAAAAAGAAAACCTGAAAAGACGGATAACCAGTAAAGAAATTAAGCCAGTAATCAAAAATCTCTCAACAAACAAGTCTAGGACCAGATGGTTTTCCAGGAGAATTCTACCAAACATTTAAAGAAGAGTTAATACCTATTCTTCTCAAATACTCTCAAAATAGAAATGGAAGGAAAACTACCAAACTATGAGGTTAGTATTACCTTGATTCCAAAACCAGACAAAGACTCCACTAAAAAAGAGAACTGCAGGCCAATATCCCTGATAAACATGAATGCAACATTCTCAACAATATACTAGCAAATTGAATCCAAAAGTACATTAAAGTAATCATTCACATGATCAAGTGGGGTTTATTCCTGAGTTGCAAGGGTGTTCTATATTCACAAATCAATCAACATAATACACCACATTAATACAAGAAAGGATAAGTACCACATGATCCTCTCAATAGATGCAGAAAAAGAATTTGACAAAATACAGCATCCATTCTTTATTTAAAAAAACCCTAAACAAAGTAGGGATAGATGAAAAATACCTTAACATCATAAAGACCATGTATGCAAGTCCCACATCTAATATCATCTTCAATAAGCAAAAACTGACAGCTTTTCCTCTATGGTCAGGAGAAAGACAGGATGTCTACTCTCACCACTGTTATTTAACAGATTACTGTTACTCCTAGCCTCAGCAGTCATACAACAAAAAGAAATAAAAGACAGCAAGGAAGAAGTAAACTTTCACTATTTGCAGACAACAAGGTAGCCAATGTAGGAAAAAAAAAAAACCCACTAAAATTTCTAGAACTAATACATGAATTCAGCAGTTGCAGGGTATTAAATCAAACTACAGAAATCTGTTGCATTTCTATACACCAATAACGAAGCAGAAGAAAAAGAAATCAAGAATCAATCCCATTTACAATTGCACCAAAACCATAAGATACCTAGAAATAAATCCAATCGAAACGTTTCAGATCTGTACCCTGAAAAGTGTAGAACACTTATGAAGGAAATTGAAGACAACACAAAGAAATGGAAAAACTTTCTATGCTCATGAATTGGAAAAACAAACATTGTTAAAATGTCTGTAGTACCCAAAGCAATCTACACATTCAATGCAATCCCTACCAAAATACCACTAGTATTTTCCACAGAGCTAGAAAAAACAATCCTAAACTTTGTATGGAACCACAGAAGACCCCAAATAGCCAAAACAATCTTGAAAAAGAAAAGTAAAGCTGGAGGCATCACAATTCCGGACTTCAAGCTATATTACAAAGCTTTAGTCATCAAAACAGCCTGGTACTGGCACAAAAACAGATACATAGTGGGATGCCTGTGTGGTTAAGTTGGTTAAGCATCTGACTTCAGCTCAGGTCATGATCTCATGCCTCATGAGTTCGAGCCCCACATCAGGCTCTGTGCTGACAGCTCAGAGCCTGGAGCCTGCTTCAGATTCTGTATCCCCCTCTCTCTCTGCCCCTTCCTCACTCGTGTTCTGTCTCTTTCTCAAAAATAAATAAATATTTTTAAAAATTAAAAAAAAGAGAGAGAGGTACCTAGTTCAATGGAACAGAATAGAAAATTCAGAAATGGACCCAAAACTATAGGGTCAACTGATCTTCGACAAAGCAGGAAGGAATACCCAATGGAAAAAAGACAGTCTCTTCAACAAATAGTGTTGGAAAAACTTGACAGCAATATTCAGAAGAATGAAACTGGAATACTTTCTTATACCATACACAACAATACATTCAAAATGGATGAAAGACCTAAATGTGCATCAGGAAACCATCAAAATCCTCGAAGGGAATACAGGCAGCAACCCCTTGGCCTCAGATGCAGCAGCAACTTCTTACTAGACATGTCTCCTGAGGCAAAGGAAACAAATACAAACATGAACTATTCATACTTCATCAAGATAAAAACTTCTGCACAGTGAAAGAAGCAGTCAACAAAACTAAAAGGCAGCCTATGGAAAGGGAAATGATATTTACAAAGTTCATATCAGATAAAGGGTTAGTATCCAAAATCTATAAAGAACCTATCAAACTCAACACCCAAAAAACAAACAGTCCAGCTAAGAAATGGACAGAAGACAAGTATAGACATTTTTCCAAAGAAGACATCCAGATGGCCAAAACATGCATGAAAACATCACTCATTAGGGAATACAAATGAAAATGACGTTGAATTACCTCCTTGTACCTGTCAACATGGCTAAAATTAACAACACAGGAAACAACAGATGTTGGTGAGAATGTGGAGAAAGGGGAGCCTCTTACACTGTTGATTGGAATACAAACTAAACCACTTGGAAAATTATAGGATTTCTTCAAAAATTTAAAAATAGAACTATCTTATGACTCAGGAATTGCACACTAGGTATTTACTCAAAGGATACAAAAATACTGATTCAAAAGGGTACATGCACCCTGATGTTTATAGCAGAATTATCATCATTAACCAAATTCTAGAAATAGTCCAAATGTCCATCAACTGATGAAAGGATAAAGAAGATGTGGTATACATATATATGATGGAATATTACTCAGCCATCAAAAGGAATGAAATCTTGGGGCACCTGGGTGGCTCAGTTGGTTAAGCATCCAACTCTTTCAGCTTGGGTCAAGATCTCATAGTTTGTGGGTTTGAGCCCCACATCAGGCTCTGCGCTGATGGTACAGAGCCTGCTTGGGATTCTTTGTCTCCCTCTCTCTCTGTCCCTCTCCCGCTTGCTGTCTATCTCTCTCTCTCTCTCTCTCTCTCAAAATAAATAAATAAACATTTAAAATAAAAAAGAATGGAATCTTGCCATTTACAAGGACATGGATGAAGCTAGAGTGAATTATGCTAAGCAATATAAGTCAGTCTGAGAAAGACATACCATATGATTTCACTCATATGTGGAATTTGAGAAACAAAACAGATGAGCATAGGGAAGAAAAAAAAAGAGAGGCAAACCATAATACAGACTCTATAGACAACAAACTGAGGGTTGCGGCAGGGTGGGGGGGGTGGTGGGCAGAGGTATGAGCACAGGGTGTGGTATGTGATAAATCAGTAAATCCTACACGTGAAACTAATATTACACTGTATGTTAGCTAACTTGGATTTAAATAAAAACTTGGAAGGAAAATAAAAGAAAATCAACCTTTCTAGTGGGCTGCACAATACTTTCATGTTCCTTTTGTTTCTTACTGCTACTGGTTTTTGGACATGCAGGCTCATTGTCTACAAGGACTTCAGAAACTCCTTTATGTATCTTCCAATACAAAACATCATCTTTATAATAAACATAATGAGATTTTGAGATTTTATCTATGGAATTCTGGTCAAAATATCCTTGTTTCTAATATGTTAATCATAATGCAAAAACAGAAGAACAAATTAATTTCTGTTTGATTATGTTAATAGGTTGTGGTGATTAAATGGGTAAAACATTAGTAAAAATCACGTCACTCATGTCCTGACACGGAGAAGCCACACAATAATAGTCGCTATGAAATTTATTCATTATTGATAAGCTTTGAAAATTTTAATGAAGTCCAGCTTATCCATCATCCCTTTCATGGATCGTGCCTTCCATGCGGTATCTA
>NW_024414470.1:0-6981 GCF_014898765.1 Herpailurus yagouaroundi | reverse complement strand
ATTGCACCAGAGAGGGACCCTGGACAAGAACTGTCTGTATGGAAGCAGGACTTCCTCTCTGTTGCTGCCCTGTCTTCCTTTATCTCCATCTGTGACCCCAATAAAGCCTTCCCTGTGTCTTTGATTTTTAGGTCTGGCCTCGTTTCTATCCTTGCTGGGCCCAAGAATCCGATTCCTGGGACAGAGGGACAGAGCCGAGCGCCTTCGAGGCCATAGCGAGGGCCTTAGGCTAGTATTGCAGGTGCCGGAGGAAAGGAGCAGAGGGTTTTAATCCAGATGGCCAGTGGTCTTATTTCTATTTATTTTTGTCTGGATATGTATTTAAATTTTTTTTTTAATATTGAGGTATATTTGATAATTTTTACGTTTAAAAAATATGTTTTAATTATTGAAGTTTAATGGCTAATGCTTTTCAAAGCTCTGATTACTTACAGGTGGGAGGCAGCGACAGCGTGAGGGTCGGGCCTGTTAGGAGTCCAGGGGAGAGATGCTGGTGGGCAATCCTGTCCCATGCCCCTGTCCCCAGGAGCAACAGCACAGGCACCGCACTGATTTTTCTGTCCTGGACACAGCTTTAGGGAACCCCTCCTCAGGGAGCCTGTTGGCCTTTGCTAGGGGAAGGAGAGAAAGACATAGGGGAGAAATGTAAGTGTGTTTCTCTTTAGAGGGCCCGGTGCCCTGTTGTCAGGGGGGGAAACGGAGGCTGAGGTATCTAACATAAGTTCGAGGGCTCAGTGGTAATACACTGTGAGTTTGGAGTCTGGTGATTTCAGTCAAACCTTTAGGCCTTTATGACCTACCTTAGGCAAGTTAACTTTTGTTAGGTAGCGGTTTCTTTATTTGTATAGAGGGGATAATGGTACTTACCAGCAAGAGCTGCAAGGAGTAAATACACGCCAAGGGCTTAGCCTAGTGGCTCATGTATGGCAAGCACTCAATAAACGGTAGTTATTTATTTTGAGAGAGAGCGCGTGCAGGGGAGGGGCAAAGAGAGGGAGAGGGAGAATCCCAAGCAGGCTCCGTGCTGCCAATGCAGAGCCGGACATGGGGCTCCACCCCAGCAACCCTGAGATCGTGACCTGAGCCCAGATCAAGAGTCAGTCACTCAGAAGACTGAGCCCCCCAGTTTTTTGTACCCAATGTTGAATGGGTACTTTTAAAACTCTACTAATGACAAGTCCAGGAATAAATTTCAGCACTTTCCATATTAGAAATGTTTAGTAGAATCCCAGGATCTCCAGCAAGGCATTTGGCAAAGCTAGGTTTCTACCAAGAGCAAAAGTATTTTGTTCTACAAATATTAAGATTTTTAGGGCTATTGGGCATTTATGGGTTCTCAGCTAAAAACGATCAAAACTTATCTCTACTTTGTATCAAAAAGAACAATAAACAAATCTAGCTAGATAACAAGATTTTCTCTTTTATTTTTCATTAAAACAATAAAATATTTCTAAAATTGTGGAAGCGAATAAACCAAATTATTTACAGTGGCTGTGTAAAGCTGGAGAGATTAAGGTAGAATTCCTTTTATTTCTGAAATTTCTGTAATATGTGTCAGTGACTTGTACAATGAAAATATTTAAAATTATCATTAGACTAAATTAATATGAGAAGAAATTCCATTTTATCATCATCCTAGGGCTATGAATAAAAAAATGAATCCCCACTATTTTTATTTCTTTTTTCTTCTTATTTTGAGAGAGAGAGAGAGAGAGAGAGAGAGAGAGAGAGAGAGAGAGCAGGGTAGAGGGGCAGAGGGAAAAAGAGAGATTATTTAAAAAGTTTCCATGATCAGCATGGAACCTGATGCAGGGCTCAATCCCATGATCCTGGGATCATGACAGGGGCCAAAATCAAGAGTCAGATGCTTGACCAACTGAGCCACCCAGGTGCCCCACACACTATTTTTATTTTTTATTTCTTTTTTTAAAAAACATTTTAAATCTTCACTTACTTTTGATAGAGAGAGAGAGAGCACAAGCGGGGAAGGGACACACAGAGACAGGGAGACACAGAATCTGAAGCGGGCTCCAGGCTCTGAGCTGTCAGCACAGAGCCTGATGTGGGGCTCGAACTCACTAACCGTGGGATCATGACCTGAGCCGAAGTTGGACATGCAGCCGACTGAGTCCCCCAGGTGCCCCCACACTATTTTTATTTCTAAAGAAAGATTTAGAATGTTCTTTTTGGAGTCACATGACACTCATCTTAAATGACATGAAAATGGGCCTAAACTCTTTACCCAAATGCAAACAGTAGAGATTGGCAGATAAATCGTGGAATGAGGGGAGAGAAAATTTTAGGCTTATTTTCAGAACTGTTTAAAAGGTCAGAACGCCGGCTTGTGTTGGGATTCAGGATCCAGGTTTAAGAGGGTCTCGCACAAAGAACATGAAGAATAAACACCAGATGTTTGTGAGGGTATCATGTGCAAAAGCACTGGGGTTCAAAGGTCCATGTTATCAGAAGCTTGGGATCGATGTGTGCTGAGAGCAATCCTCCCCTGCCCGGTACCGTGAACCGGGTGAGACACAAATGGACACTCGGCTTCTCCACCTACTCCAACCTGGGAAGTCACCCCAACTCCTCCTCACCCCCCTCGCATGTCCAATTAGTTGCAAGGCCTGGGAGACTCCATCTTGTCATAGGAGAGTGCCCTGCTTTATCTCATGTACCTGTGTCTGCATTTTCATTCCCATGCATGAGTTTCCCTTCACACTCGGGGTATTGCGGTGGGCTCCTTGTGGGGCTGCGTGTGGTATGCCCTCTTGCAATTTGCCTCCATAACGGAGCCTGAGTAATGGTTGTAAAAGGCCAATGTGGGGCACCTGGCTGGCTCGGTTGGTAGAGCGTGTGACTCTTGATCTCAGGGTTATGAGTTCGAGTCCCACCTTGGGTGTAGCGATTACATTAAAAAAAAATTTTTTTTTTAATCTTTAAAATTCCAATCTGATTGTTCACTGTCTGCTTTAAGTCTTTGGGCCACCGTCCCTCATGTCCTAGCCTCTTCCACGCAAACCCTTCCACCTTGAGTTAGCCTATTTTTAAAGTTTATTTATTTTATTTTATTTTTTTAATGTGTTTTATTTACTTTTATTTTTGAGACAGAGAGAGACAGAGTGTGAGCAGGGGAGGGGCAGAGATAGAGGGAGACACAGAATCTGAAGCAGGCTCCAGGCTCTGAGCTGTCAGCCCAGAGACTGATGCGGGACTCGAACTCACGGACTGTGAGATCATGACCTGAGCTGAGGTCAGATGCTTAACTGACTGAGCCACCCTGGCGCCCCTATTTATTTTATTTTTGAGAGGGAGAGAGAGAGAGAGGGAACACATGAGTGTTGGGAAGGGGGAAAGAGAGAGATTCCCAAGCAGGCTTTGTGCTGTCATTGCAGAGCCCAATGTGAGGCTTGAACTCATGAACCATGAGATAAGGAGTTGGACACTTAACCAACTGAGCCACCCAGGCACCCCTTGAGTTAGCCTATTTTTAGCCTCCCCCAGTCTAGAATATTCTCCCCTCTTTATTCCAGCTAACTCCAGCAAGTCCTTCAAAACCTGAGTCCAGTTGTCTCCTCTGGCTACAAGTCTTGGAAGGCTTCCTCTACTCCCGGATCACCCCCTGCAGGTTCCTACCATGGTGTGAGTCACGCTACATTGCCATTGTCAATTCGTATCAACCCGCCACCAGGCATGAGTAACCTGAAGGCGGGGGCCCTGCCATACTCAGCCTCGCTCCTCCGGGGCCTAAATCGTTCTTGGCGCACGGCACTTGGCATAGTTCTAAGGAGTTTATAAACATTAACCCGTACGGAACTTCGTAATAAAACCTGGTGGGTAGAAGAACATCTAAGGATTTGTTCAACAAATGCATATTGAGTGTCTAGCAGGCGCCAGATACAGTTTTGGGCGCTGGGCATTCATGCAAACTTCTGACCTTCTGACTTTATAATCTGTTGAGGCAAAAGGATGATAAACAGGTATATTACATGTTGCAAGGCGGTGAGAGGAGCTATGAAGAAAAACGAAGCCAGACACAGGGAGGAAATGTGACAAAATGTCATTTTAGCCAGGATGGTTGGGCAACGCCGTCTAAGGAAGTGATATCTGAGCAGAGACCGGAGTAGAGTGAGGAGAGTGAGCCAGGTGGATACATGGGGGTGGAAGGGGGGTGTGTGTGTGTGCGTGGAAGGGGGCGTGTGGAGGAAACAGCAAGTGCAAGGGCCCTGAGTCAAGAAGGGGCTCTCTGGGTAGAGTGCACGGCGAGGAGGCCAGTGTGCTGGAGTACAGGCGGTGGGGTGGAGGGCTGGAGGCGGAGAGACGTGCGAGGCAGAGGGTTGGCTCAGGAGGAGCTTTTCAGGACATCCGGAGGAATTTGGGGTTTATTCACTGCTAGGTGTCAAGTCTGATGGGACGTGACTGGACTTACCTTTTAAAGATTCACTCTGGCTGCTGTGTGGAGAATACAGACTGTGGGGAAGTACAAAAGGTTCCAGGAGGTAGACCAGTGGGGAGGTGAATGTTCTGGTCCGGGCAGTGATGACGGGGACCCCAGGTCCCCACCCGGCAGAGAAGCTTGTCAGACTCTGGATGCATTTTGAAAGCTGAGGACCTGGTGATGCTCAACTGTAGAGTGTACGAGAAAGGAGCCCTGGCCACCTCCAAGGATTTTGGCCAGCTGTGGGCTGGTGGTGCCACTTGTTAAGATGGGAATGATGGCGGGAGAAACAGTCTGCAGTGGGGGGGGGGGGGGGAGGTTGGAAGTGAAGCATTCTGTTTTAGATCCCTAAGTCTGAGATGCTGCCAGGATTCTGTTTTGTCTTCTATGAAATGGGGATGATGTCTGTTTTATACACTTGTGGTCATTTTCTTTTGATATTACACAGAAGTAAGGTTTATTTTTATTCACACTGCAGCTATGGGTACAGTCCCCTTTAAAAGAACACAAGCAGGGGCACCGGTGTCTCATTCGATTAACCATCCAACTCTCGATTTCGGCTCAGGTCATGATCTCACGATTCGTGGGATCCCCTCCCCCCAGCGGGCTCCGTGCGGACAGCTCGGAGCCTGGAGCCTGCTTTGGATTCTGTGTCTCCCTCTCTCTCTCTGCCCCTCCCCAGCTCACACTCTGTCTCTCAAAAACAAATAAAACATTAAAAAAATAAAGAAAAGAACACAAACAGAATTCTCTCTTACTGGCTAGATACTGCTGCCCTTGGACAGCTGTCTCTCCCATCAAGCATGACGTTGGTAACAGACCCCTCTCCATATTTATTTACCATATGTATTTAACGTTTATCTAGAGTTTACTATGTGCCAGGCACTATTCTAAGGATTTGATAATCCTCCAAAACTCTTTGTATATGCCATTGTTACCCTGATTTAACACACGTAACGTAACCGTGGCACCAAAAGATAGAGTAATCCGCTTAAGGCCCCATGGCTGGTAAATGACAGAACCAAGAGTCAACCCCAGGTGCTCTGTCCCTGCTTCCAACCCCCATGCCAAGCTCCACACCCCCCTGCTCTGGATGAGCCGTTGCCATCCCTGACCTGTGACCTGGCCTCTGGTGTGCCGAGATGGTGCCTCGTGTCTGACCCCATTGTCTGCACCCCTTACTCTGGTAGGCGTTCCTGCCTTGGTTCTTACAAAACCTCTGCTCAAAAGCAGCCTGTCAGTACTGATGGCAATACTCCTTTTGTCTCAGACCTTCCCAGGCCGTTGGCAGCCACTCAGAGCACTCAGTGTCCTCTGTGCCTTTCTTCTAACGCCCTGAGGTCAGCCACCTCCCCCCTCATTGCAACACACGAGCTTTTCTGGTAGCCTGCTCTCTCCACGCGCCTGCCCGATTGCCACAAGTTGCCCGCCTGATTGTTACAAGTTGCTTCAAACGCTTGCAAGTATCACGTTTTCCGCTCCTGCGTTGAAGCGGACCGTGTGCCCCACTGAGCTGAGTGCTGAAGACAAGAGAGGAACAGGACCCCTGACCTCTCAAGAGACTTGGAGCTAGAAGCCAGGTCCCTTTCAGCTTTGGGTCACGCATCCCAGCACCAAGTGGACACGCAGCGGACATTCGGTGAATATTCATTCATTTGTTTAGCAAATGTTTATTGAGTGCTTACTACACACATGCCAGTGTGATCCGTGTGGAGGATATGGGAAACCAGACAGGCGCAGGATTCCCTGGGCTCCAGGGACGCAGAGCCAACTTTAGCCGGCCCTCCTCCTCCCCCTTCCTCCAAAGGAGCAGAGGGTGCGGATGGGGGAGAGACCAGCGAGTGGAGGCCACGGGAAGCTGCCAAAGAAGCCAAAGCTCGAAGCCAAGCAACTGGCCTAGCTTCTGGCCAGGGCGTCCTCTTCTTCTCGGTACCCAGACGTGGACACACGTGCCGCAGCCACTCCGGGGACCCCTCACATAGCAGGGGCTGGCCTCGCGGGGGAAAGCAGAGCTTTTGTTAAGACGACTGGGAGGAGGAAGGCTACAGGACCTTGCGCGCGCGGCGGCAGAGGTGGCGCGCGGCTGGAGCGAGACCTCTTAGAAGGAGAGAGAACTCTCCAGCCCGCAGCCCAAACTCTGGAGCCTAGCCTGGATTCCAAATGCAGGCCCGCTGCTCACCTATTGTGTGACCTTGCGCGAGTCACTTACCCTTCCCAGGACTCAATTACATCACCAGTTAAGTGGGTTTCCAATAACCTTAAGGTTAGCGCGAGGATTCAGAGAGAATGCCTGGAAAGCTTCCCTAGTGTGTTCTGGGCATGTAGGCTTCGCTCCCGCTCCGTCGCTCACACCTCGCTGGGTCCCCCGCGCTCCCCCTCCCAGGGACGCACGCCTAGCCCATCAGGGCGCGCCCGCCCCGGTGGATTTATTGGCCCGCTTGGGGCGGGGTTTGGGAAGAGGCGAGGAGGGAGGGAGGAGGTGAGGGTGAAGAAAGGGAAGCGGCGGAGGGGCCGGAGGCGCGCGGGGCGGGGCGGGGGGGGGGAGG
>NW_024414469.1:0-4446 GCF_014898765.1 Herpailurus yagouaroundi | reverse complement strand
TTTTTTTCAACGTTTATTTATTTTTGGGACAGAGAGAGACAGAGCATGAAGGGGGGAGGGGCAGAGAGAGAGGGAGTCACAGAATCGGAAGCAGGCTCCAGGCTCTGAGCCATCAGCCCAGAGCCTGACGCGGGGCTCGAACTCACGGACCGCGAGATCGTGACCTGGTTGAAGTCGGACGCTTAACCGACTGCGCCACCCAGGCGCCCCCTCCACTTCTCTTTAAATTTAACTTACGGTTATCTCTCTCTTGCTCGCTCTTTTTCTTTGCCGACCCTGGGAACATGAGTGCGTGTCCCCCAGTTCCCAGGAAAGGAAGTTGCTTACGCGCCTCATTTCGGCTCTAGGAGAAGCAGAGGGAGGGATAGAAACCTTCCTACACCCGGACTGTGCTTCTTCACGATCCCCTACCGGGAAGGCCAGTGTGTTTGGTGATGCTAACCCTCCAGGAACGTCCAAAGCTGCTGTTTGTAGATGGTGACGGGGATGGGGACACGGGGGTGCCTGGGCGGCTCAGTCGGTTAAGCGGCCAACTTCAGCTCGGGTCATGATCCTGTGGTCTGTGAGTTCAAGCCCCGCGTTGAGCTCTGTGCTGGCAGCTCAGAGCCTGGAGCCTGCTTCCGATTCTGTGTCTCCCTCGCTCTCTGCCCCTCCCCCACTTGCTCTCTCTCTCTCTCTCTCTCTCTGTCTCTCGCTCTCTCTCAAAAATAATAAACATTAAAAAAATTTTAAAAAGGGGGGGATGGGGAAACAGGTTGCAGTTCCAACCCGCCCCATTCATCCCACTCTTAGGAGAACTGGAGAGAAAGAGCCTCGGTGACAGTCCCTGTCATCGACAGGCTGGCTTCCCGCCAGGCCCCGGAACCCCACAGCTTCTCAGCCCCCCAGCGCTGCCCTGTCTGCACCTCCCAGGTGGTGTCTGTGGCCACAGTCTCAGGAGGACCAACCTCAGGTCGCATCGTGACTTCCGGGCCAGTGCTCAGGTCCATGTGAGTGTCTCCTACGTGGCCGTCCTTGCCCTCTGAGCCTCCGTGAACACCCGGCACCACTTTACAGCAGGTGCACACTAGGAAATGCTCCGGCCTGACCACTTGGGGAAGGATCAGGGGGCTGAAGGTCTGTCCAGCCAGGCAGGGCAGGGCCAGCCATAGGAAAGCCCACATCCAATAACAGATGTGCCTTGGACAAAACCCAAACGTGCACAAAGAGACTCACGGTGCCCCAAAGGTGAGGCCTGTGTCCCCTGCCCCAGCATCAGCAACCCTTGCTCTTCCCGCGATCATAGGGTCATCATCTCCCACCTGCCCCTCCCATGCACACTACGTGCCTGACTGGCCGCGTTGTAATGAACGGGAGGTTCATCTGACAGCTAAGGGGCGGACGGGCCATTTCATCTGCTGGAGCTGTCAGTGGGTCAGTCCTGGCCTCTCCCCACCCCACCCCACCCCCAAAGTACCGGCAACCCTGTACCCGCTGTCCCTTTCTGCAGATTTCTGAGAGTGGTAATTGGCAAGGCCTTTCATTTACCCCAGACCAGGTTGGTTTCAGTTATGGAGCTCTAGAAAGAGCAATGACACCCTTTGAGGACATTTTGAACCAGGGTGACGGGATGCTCTTTGAAGCATGTGGGCATTCCCGTCTCCTTCCAGATCACCGTACTTGATAAAACTCCAGCCCGTTGGTGTCACAGACACATAATTAAATATAATTCACTTTCCTCCTACGGCGGAGCATAGTTTATCTCTAATTGCACCCTACCAGCCCCTCTTTTATCCCAAGTGAGATTGCAGGCTAAGTGATAGTAGAACATGGATGCATAAGGGAGGGGAATGAAGGCTGTTAGCACCCACCCGCCTTCTGGCTGCTTCCACACCAAGGTTCTAAAGCAATCTTCAACACTTGCCTGGAATTCTAATTTTAAGCTCTGAGAAAAGAGCAAAGACTGTGTGTCAGATGTGCATCTAAATTATCTTTAGTTCCTTGGCAGCATTTGGCTCTGAGCTCTGGTCTTAGTAAACGCGTAGAGGGTATCGAATTGGGTGACCAAAGAAGATCGGTTATTACAAGTTGAGAGCATCAGGCTGGGAGGGCAGAGGGATACATGCTTAATACCGACTTACTTGGAGCTTCTTACACGAGGAGGGACTGTCCAAGGGAAGGAGTCTGTGAACAGTGGGAGGACAGAAACAAGAACGAGGGAAGACCCGCATGGGGAGATCCTCAGTGGTGGGGAAGGCACAGGGCAGGGGCGAAATGAGCTGAAAGTGCATGATTGAGGCTGTTTGGGGCTCTTTTCCTAACACAGAACCCTGGGTCCTCTCCAACAGTAACATGCTACCAGGCTGGGCAGCAAGGCTGGGCTACATTTTAAACTGGTAAGAGCATAGACCCGGTCTTATTTGTCCCGCCCCCCCAATATTATGCTTTCAAACACATAAGCAGCAACCACACAAGTGGAAAGAAAAGGAAAGAGCCCTCCCACCATACCCTCCATGCTCGATAAGTCAAGCTGCTTTCAGAATGTATGCATTTCTCTCCTCCTCTGACTCACGTGCCATTTTACCAAGCTTCATTTTAATTCCTCATCTTGTATTAAGAGAAGTGACTCGCATCCACTGGCGATAGAATCTAGGTATTTAGAGGTTCTTGCCACTGTGGTGCTTAAATTGAGATATGTCTTCAGGTCCATATTTGTAAATCTTGTTTCTGAGAAACGGTAATAAATCAAGCAGAAGATTGAGATTGAATTTTTGTTAAAGGACTTTAGGAGGAAAGCCATTACACATCTGTCCATTTTAGCGGGATAGAACAGACATTTCGGCCACGAAAAGACAGCTCGCCATCTCCAGGATGGCAGAGGGGAGCATGGAGGAGCAGGGCCACCCCCTGGGATTTCGAAGATGAGCCCGTGTCTTTGGGAGGTGGGTTACCAGAGAGTCCCCAAAAGAATTGGCCGGATGGGAATAACAAATTAAAAGTTCTCTTAGCTAGAAATCTATGTTATTTTGAACAGATTTTACCAGCAGACAAAAGGCTAACATTTGCCTGCATTTGGATTACCGAAATGGGGTTATTTACATAATTTCTGTGTTGAACGTTCCTCTAGTGTTGCTTTTAGCAATGTAAATGGGCTTAAATGGCTTCCACAGTGATTTCAGCATGATACCAGGAAGAATTTGTGTCCATGGCAAGGAGGCATCTAGAAGACCAGCTTCAGAGAGGCAGGGCTAGACTCCCTAGGGGAAGGGACAGGAGAAGCCCCCAGTATAGGACTTCTAGGTTCTGTGGAATCAAATACACAGGTCTGGCCGTGAGAGGAGTCCAAGCTGATGGAGATCCTGTAGCTGAAGGTCAGTCAAGTCCATCTCTCCTCGGGGGATGGCCGTATCCAGAATCTCAAGGTGCTGGTCACCAACCACAGGAACACATCAGTGTTTATTGAATTCTAGGCTCTTTGACTCCCCTCCCGCCACCTTTTTTTCAAGGGGCGAGATTTTTTTTCCTCTTACAATTCCAAGTCTACATGACAAAATAGAGAGAAAATCGTGTTTTCTTCTCTCCCGAGAGATGTCAGTGATGTCCCCTGTTACTTTAGGTATATGTGCCCGTGAGTTGGGGAGAAAGCTTACTGAAGACAGAATGGAGGCCTTACAAGGAAATTTTATTTCCTGCACCCGTTGCTGGCCGGCTGACCTGTCAACTCCCTTGAGATTCTCCCATTGGAATCCAGATATTTATCGTTCTATTCTAGAGCAAAGCCAACTCTAACTTGTGAAAAGCAGCATCTTGTAAGACACCAGAGAAAGACACTGAGTGACTGGGGTCTGAAGAGCTGCCTTGGTTGGCTTGCCTCTTTGGCCAACAGACTGGGATGGACAGCATTGGACACCCATGGTTGCCCTGGGAACAGCACAAACTCTGGAGATGAGGGTGGGGTAGAGGAGAGAAAAAAAAAAATCTTCCCTTCAACTCTTCTAGGTTCTTAGCTAGGGCCCCTGTAAGAAAAGACAGATTAGCAGGAGAAAAGCAAACAGGTATCTATTAACATGTACATCTCACATATACCTGGGAGAAACTCAAGGATGGGAAAACTTCAAGAGGTGGCTTAGAACTTGGGCTTGAGGGGCACCTGGATGACTCAGTTGGTTAAGTGTCCGACTTGAGCTCCGGTCATGATCTCATGGTTCGTGAGTTTGAGCCCCACGCCGGGCTCTGTGCTGACAGCTCAGAGCCTGGAGCCTGCTTCAGATTCCGTGTCTCTCTCTCTCTCTCTGCCCCACCCCTGCTTGTGCTCTGTCTCTCTCTGTCTCTCAAAAATGAATACACGTTTAAAAAAAATTTTTTTTTAAAGAACTTGGGCTTGAATACCATCTTTAGCTAAAACAAAGGAAGAGGGGACCAGTTATGGGAAGAGGACCGGGAATAGTACTGTAAACAAGGATAAGT
>NW_024414468.1:0-1050 GCF_014898765.1 Herpailurus yagouaroundi | reverse complement strand
TTTCAAAGAACCATCTTTTGATTTCTCTATTGATTATCTCCAGTATTTGACTATCTTTTATTTTATTGATATCTGTTCTAATTATTATTTTTTTAATTAGTATTATTTCTTTTCTTCTACTTCAGCCTTCAACTGTACCTCCTCCCCTATTTTCCTAAGGTGGAAGTTTCGGCTACTAATTTAAGGTCTTTCTCCTTTCCGATTTTGTTACGTTTATTTACTTACTTTGAGAGAGAGAGAAAGCATGTACGTGAGCAGGGGCATGGCAGAGAGAGGCAGAGAGAGAATCCCAAGCAGGAACCCAATACAGGGGCTTGATCTCATGACCATGACAGCATGACCTGAGTGGAAACTAAGAGTTGCATGCTAAAACCACTGAGCAGCCAGATCCCCGAAGGTC
This sequence comes from Herpailurus yagouaroundi, assembly GCF_014898765.1. Taxonomy (NCBI): domain Eukaryota; kingdom Metazoa; phylum Chordata; class Mammalia; order Carnivora; family Felidae; genus Herpailurus; species Herpailurus yagouaroundi. The sequence continues at coordinate 650 of NW_024414468.1, read as the reverse complement.
TTTCTACTTTTCTAATAAATGCATTCAATGCTGTACATTGTACTGTAAGCCATGTTTTCACTGCCCACCCCACCCCGTCTTGCACGTTTTGGTAGGTTGTATTTAATTTTCATTGAGGCCAAACTACTTTGAAATTTCTGTCAAGATTCCTTCTTGATGTGTTATTTACAAGTATGTTCTTTAATCTCTAAATATTTGGGGACTTTTCCTGCTATCTTTTCATTATTGCTTTCCAACCAGTTCAATTCCAGTGTGGCCTGAAAACATACTTTGTGTGGTTTCTATTCATTGAAATTTGGTAGGATGTGGTTCATGGCCCAGAACATGTTCTGACTTGGTGCACGTTCTGTGTGAACTTGAGAAACATGTTTATTCAACTACTGTTCGATAAAACATTCCATACGTATCAGTTCGATCTAGGTGGTTACTGCTACTGCTTCGTCCAGCTGTAGCCTTACCTATATCCTTCTAGACCTGTCAGTCACTGACAGAAAGCTGTTGAAGTCTCTACTATAATAATGACTTTTTGTCTTTCTCCTTCAAATTCTAAAAGTTTTGCCATAATGTATTTTCATTCTCTGTTGTTAGGTATAGAAAATTAGAGATTGGTATGTTTTCTTACAGAACGGACCTTTTTATCTCTCTATAGA
>NW_024414467.1:0-2174 GCF_014898765.1 Herpailurus yagouaroundi | reverse complement strand
CAGGAGGCCTGGCTAGCACATAGGAGTTTTATGATGCTAAAAGCTCACTGCTTTTCTTTTCTTTCTTTTGTTATTTTTGAGCACTTATGGTGTTCCTGGGACTGTTTATGGCATGACCACCCAAGATAAATTACCGACATAGTCCCATTTTACAGATGGAAGAAACTGAGGCAGAGAGCTATTAGATAACCCACCCAAGGTCATGCAGAGGAGGCAGGATTCAGACCCAGCGCCTTTATTCTAACAAAGGCCTCAAAGCAGAAGCTGGAGACCATTTGAAATAGTTTTGTTACTGCCCAGCTTAAGAGTAAGAGACTATGTTTACTGAGCACCTACTATGTGCCATGTACTTTGCACAGAATACCTTATTTAATCCTCGCAAAAATATTATCATCCCCATTTTAAAGTTTTTTTTTTCCAGAGAGAGAGAGACAGAGAGTGAGCACATGTGTGTGCATGTGAGTGGGGGAGGGGCAAAAAGGCAGGGGAGGGAGAGAGAGAGAGAGAGAGAGAGAGAGAGAGAGAGAGAGAGAATGAATATGAATCCCAAGCAGGCTCTGTGCTGTCAGCACGGAGCCCAATGCAGGGCTTGAACTCACAAACCACGAGACTATGACCTGAGCTGAAATCAAGATTCAGATGCCTAACTGACTGAGCCATCCAGGTGACCCTCTCCTCCCCGTTTTAAAGATGGGTAAACTGAATTGATGCAATTTGCCCTAAGGCACACAACCAGGAAAGGCCGCAGCCAGACCTGAACTTAAGGTTGACAGACAGCTCTGCCTGCAACCTGCTCAGAAATGGGTCAGGCCCTGTGAAATCCCAAAGTGCTGAGAAACCTATGAGAAGGGGTTCCTCAGTCTTGCCCAACGTGGGGACCAAAACAGCACTGTACTGGGAGTCAGGAGACCTGGGTCACCCGGATATGACTCTTAACAACCATGTCCTGTAGGGGTCCTTTGGGCAGGGGGAGCCAACTTCAAAGGTCAGAAAGATTTTGTCTCTGTCCAGCATCCATTCGGAGTCCTCCAAATCTGCCTGCATTCCTCCAAATGATGGGGAGCTCACTTCTTTCAAAACCAGCTTATTAGCTCTAACGACAGGATGTTAGGAGGCAGTTGAGAGGCTAGGAGCCAGAACGTGGGGTCACTGAACTGGTGTTGAACCCTTGACCACTCATGACGCTGGACAAGTCTCCCCACCTGTACCATGGGGTGTTGGATAATAGTACCCCACCTCATCGGCAAATGAGACGGCACCTGGCACGTAGTAGGAGTTGTACAGGCAGGAGCCACTCTTAGATGGCAGCGACCGTAGGGTTCACGGCCTGGCCCACAGTGGATGCTCACGAGTGTGAGTTAGGTGAACAGGCAATTGCGAAGGGGCTCTGAGGCTCTGTTCACCCACCCCAGCTTCTCATCCACAGGTTATTTAGGACCTAGGTGGCCTCTGGGGCTGTGACCCCACCCCTCCACGGGCCACCAGTGAGCACAGGCCCCAGCACACTTCCAGCCCCACCGTGCAACCATTCAGAAACCAGCCCCGCCCTCCCACCCTCCACCTGCAAATATCGAAACAACATATAGGAGGTGTAATCTCAGGAGGGAACCAGGCAGGGAAATCCAGACCAACCCGCAAAGCCGGAAGAGAGGGCTCCCGGGCCTCTGGGGCCTGCCTTGTCTTCTCTCCTCACTCCCACCACCTGCCCACCCACACCAAGGTACCCTCGTGCTGCCCACCTTGAACCCTGCCAGGTTTCAGATCAGCCACTACTCCCCGCTGCCTCTCGGCACGGTTCTGTGCTCACCCCTCCTGTGCCTGGATAGGAATAATACAGCCCAGGGTGCAGGGCTGTCATAAGGATTATGGAAAATCTGGGTAGATGGCCTCACAGCACACAGCTGGCAGCATGTAAAGGAAGGAGCCCGAGGGAAGTCAGTAAAAACTTGAGTTTAGGGAGCCACTAGGCCCAGGTCAAACTCCAATTCTGCCATTAGCGAGGTGACCTCAGGCCTCAGTTTCCTCATCTGTGAAATGGAGATGACACTCACACCACCTGTCTGGGCTGCCATGTGCGGACTTCATAAAAACACACGCACAGCGCTCAGAATGGGGGCAGGGGCTCAGACCCACCCTGTGTAAAAGAGAGCTCCACTCCCTACCCCCTTCTGCTG
>NW_024414466.1:0-4593 GCF_014898765.1 Herpailurus yagouaroundi | reverse complement strand
TGTTGTATGGAAACCAATTTGACAATAAATTTCATATATAAATAAAAAAAAATAAACGTTAAAAAAATAAAATAAGTAAACAGACAAAAAAAAAATACTGCTATGGCTCCTCGGTGACTCAGTTGGTTAAGTGTCCAGCTCTTGATTTCGGCTCAGGTCATGATGTCATAGTTGGTGAGATCAACCCCTGCATTGCGTTATCATCCCAGAGCCTGGATGGAATTCTCTCTCTCTCTGACTCTCTCTCTCTCTCTCTCTCTCTCTCTCTCTGTCTCTCCTCCACTCACACTCTCTCTCAAAATAAATAAATAAACTTTAAAAAGTTATTTTACAAACTGCTATATTAAATTCTGTATTAAAAACTACATATCATCTGTCCCTTCAGGAAGTGTTTGTGGGGAATGTGTGTGCACTATGTTACTGTGTTTTGGTTGCTCTTTACCAGTGGCCAGTCCTCTGCAGAGCTCCTCCTTGCTTGTAGTGGGGCATTTTAGTACCTTTAACTAGGTGAGCTTTATTTGGTTTGTTTGGATAAGCTTGGAAAAAAAAGAAAAAAAAAAGCCTGAATCCTTTACAAAAGAGTGAGAGACAGAGAGACAGAGAGGCAGAGAGAGAGATAAAAGGAAAAGGAACAAAAACCCCAATCAAAAAACCAAAGCCTGATTCCAAAGAAAAATAAAGAAAAGTAAAACTGAAACCTGATTCAAAAAAAAGGAGACAAAAAAGGAAACATAAAAACAAACAAAAAACTATAAGCGTAATTCCAAAAGGAAAAAAAAGTAAGCTTTGTCCTATTTACACCAGAACTTCAGGTGACCCTTTGAAACACTATGATCAGTAGACTTGTTGCGTGTGGTGTTCTGCCTGTGCTGGTGTTCTGGAGAAGCCCACCAAGCTGGCTCACAGTCAGACCTGTCTCAGTCAATATGCAGTTGTCAGGCACAGGGCGGCAGGGGTAGGCTGAAGTGGGCCTGCCTCTACTGGAAGCTTCTGTGTTGCTCTCTGAAGTCGCGCTTTGTTGGTGGTGAGGGAGAAAATTAAGCCGCACTAATCTCTCTTCCCAGGACAGAGGATCTCATACTCCTCGCTGTTCAGGAAGCCCTCACAGAAGAGTGAGGGCTATCAATGCACGCTGTGCCACAGCTCTTCTGAACTTTATCTCTGGAAGCTTGGTGAGATTCAAATCTTAAAAGACCTAGCCTGATGTGGACCTGCCACCCTCCTCCAGAGTAGAACCTCTCCATGCTGTGTCTGATGTACTTTGTCCCAGAAAAACACTCCCACACATGCGCAGTGTATGGGATCACAAAAAGCAATGACCAGGTTAACTACCCTCCGTGCACACCCTCTGTTCTGTGTCAACAAAAGGCCTTTTGCTCACACCTACAGGAGTTTTGTTTTTGGAGAGACAATATACCCTCTTCCAAATGTACATCAGGAACAGTAATGATCTTTCTCAGTGCAACACAGGAGATCCCTACACCACTGTATGCACTCCGGGGCCAGAGCCCTCCTTATTCCCACCAGCACATGCTACAGCTTTACTCTGAAGACAGTCGTGCACTTCTAAAACCTCAGAGTTTGAGCTCCACACACTGTTTACAAAAAACCTGTGACACTCAGCACCCCTCGCTCCCCAGTCCATGGTCTAGAGAGGTTTTCTTCCTGTGTGAACCTGATGCCACACTCTCTCAACCCCTCTCTTCCTCTCCCTTTTCTCTCTCCACATAAAGGTCTCCCCCCCCCCGTGTCACCACCTTTGTTCTCTCCCCTGATTCACTTTCACACACATCGCACTTGCCATTCTGTCTCCCTCCAAATGTGGAGATCCTTCTGCAAGTCCTCAGATCAATTTCCTGGGTGTTCCATGTGATTTGACTTCTCTACAGCTGTGTTTGAGGAATGATGAAAACCCAGTGGTCCATACTTCTTTGCCATCCTAACTCCTTCTGCCTCTTAGAACGTTTTAATTGAGTCCAAGGAGGATTAAATCATCAAGTATATAACAATTGACCCATGGGACTTGTCAGTAAAACTTCACTGAACACTTCAAGTTAAGATAAACTCTCAGAAAACAACCATTTGGGAGTAGCAATAATAAATCATATTCTGGAAAGTTAGAAAAGGATTTTTCCCAAGTCTGCTACTCTAAGACAAAATAAAATTGTTGCTGTAACCTTGAAAAATTTTAGAATGGCTTTCATCACGAAGACAAGTGAGAGACAGTGTTGGAAAAGTTGTGGAGAAAAGGGAACATTTTTGCACTGTTGGTATGAGGGCAAACTGGTTCAGCCACTACGAAGAACATTATGGAGGTTCCTCAAAAAATTAAAAAGAACTATCATACACTCCAGCCATCCCACTTCTTAGTATATATCCAAAGGAAAGAAAGCAAGTTGCTGAAGAGATATATCACTATAATATGTATTGTAGAATTATTCACAATAACCAAGTAATGGAAACAACTAAATTGTCCCTCAATAGATGAATGTATGACAACGATGTGGTATCACACACACACACACACACACACACACACACACACACACACACCTCTGCAATAATATTCAGCTATAAGCGCAAAAGAAATATTTCTGCTATTTGTAACAAAATGGATGGAATTCAGGACATCATGTTAAGTGAAATTAGTCAGAGAAAGACTAATACTGTATGATATCCTTTAAATATTGAATCCAAAAAAACTGAAAAAAGTGAAATGGTAAGTAACAGGAGCTGGCTGGTAGAGGAATGGGAGAGATGTTGCTTAAGGGTACATAGTTGCAACTTATATGTAAAACGTCCTAGAGATCTAATGCACACTACAGTGATTATAGAGAATAGAGTGTATTATAAACATTAAAAGTGCTAAGAAATTAGATCTTAATTGTTTGCATCATTAGATGTAGTGGAAATTATGTGATATGATAGAGTTATCTAGTTATCACTAGATATCTAGTTCACTAGATCACTAGTTATCACTACAATGGCAATCATACTGCAATATGAATATATCAAATCTATATGTTGTTCAACTTAAACTTATAGAGTGTGATAAGTTGATTATACTTTTAAAACCCCACAGAAACAAACAGGAAAAAACCCAAAGTTGTAATTGTTTACAAAAGTACAATTAAGTTTTATAGAATGGCTAATACTCCCATTATCCTGAAGATGATGGAAGGAGGAGTGGTGGTAGATGATGTTGGAAACAGATGTTTTGCTTAGATTACAATTGCATTTCAATAAGGACTTAAGGAATTTAGCATGTATTCTATAGAAAGAAGGGAAATCATTGATGATTTTGACAGGAGTAGTAATAGGATCAGATGTATGTTTTAAAAAGTCCAGAGGCAAGAAAAAGAAAAAAAAGTCCAGAGGCATTATTAAGGATTGATTAGGGCTAAACTGGTTGAAAGCTGGGGGACAAAGCTATTACAAAATTCCACATAAAATTATATATAACTCACTGATTCCTGTCCTTTGGTAAATAATGATAATAGAAAGGGTTCCACATTTAAGCTTTCATATTATTTATCCTTAGTATTATCCCCCACATATGCTCAAGAGCAGTCCCATCAGGTACTTCAGCTCAAGTGTTCTTCCCATGGTAACATATACCTGCTTCTGGTGGCAATGATACTTGGAAACATCTCTCTTCTAGAAACAGCTGTCTTCTGTAGGTGACTGCTGTGAAACCAATACTATGGCCACTTTTCTTTTTTTTTTTTCTTTAAGTTTTTAAAATATATTCTGAGAAGGAGAGAGAGAGCAAGAGAGAGAGAGAGAGAGAGAGAGAGAGCATAGGAGGGGCAGAGAGAGGGAGAGAGAGAGAATACCAAGCTCTGCACCATCAGCACGGAGCCTGAGGCAGGGCTCAATCTCAGGAACCATGAGATCATGACCTGAGACAAAATCAAGAGTTGTACGCTTAACTGACTGAGCCACCTAGAGGCCCCTGAGCTCGTTTCTATTTAATCCTGAGCATGGGGAAAATGTAGGCTTTTATGAAAATTTCCTGAAGGTTTGGGAGTATTATAAAGAAATGCTACACTGAATAGATACAATTTTTCAGGCATAGACCCAACTTAGAGTCTCTTACCATGCTGTGTTTTGTCCTCCTCCCTTCCTGCTTTCACTTGATTTAAGACAGCTTACCTTTCAGCCACTGTAGGTGTTCATAGCATCTCCATACTTCTAGTTCAGGGCCAAATTTTTCACTGATCCAAGATACTGGAAGGATAATTTTTTTTCTCTCTGCAGTATAAGGCTTGCCTCCTGGATCATTAGTTCCTAGTCATATATTAACCCCTTATCCTCTTCTTAGGAAGATCGACAGTGACAACTTTTTTTCCCCCTGTGGAGGATATGCCATCCTCATCTGCAGCAGTGTGGTCTCGCTGTGTGGTTTTTAAAAGACAATTGTACAAAAGTCAATACATTTCTTAAATTACATGTAGGCCATCAAGAGTCTGATCGAGGTGGGACTATGTCAAATCCAAGACATTTCATAGACATTAAATGACTATAAACTCTAGAGGTCCAATCTCACTCATAGTTACTTTGGGGTGTGTGTGTGTGTGTGTGTGTGTGTGT
>NW_024414465.1:0-7549 GCF_014898765.1 Herpailurus yagouaroundi | reverse complement strand
GGTGGCGCAGTCGGTTAAGCGTCCGACTTCAGCCAGGTCACGATCTCGCGGTCCGTGAGTTCGAGCCCCGCGTCGGGCTCTGGGCTGATGGCTCGGAGCCTGGAGCCTGTTTCCGATTCTGTGTCTCCCTCTTTCTCTGCCCCTCCCCCATTCATGCTCTGTCTCTCTCTGTCCCAAAAATAAATAAACGTTGAAAAAAAAATAAATAAAAAGAGAAATTAAATGTATATGCTCCTTACAATAATGCATGCATTTTAAACAATATCCACTGACTCTATGAGCATATGGGATTGCAGCAGGCATCATGATGGTTTTATAGATGTGTATAATGCACTCCTCACCTTGCTTTAATGGAAAACTGACTCTCCCCTGGGGACAGTGTTTCCCCTGCAACCCTCTCAAGTGCTGGCCTGGAGGTGGGATGGGTGCCCCTTTTGCTCCACATGGCTGCTTTCAGCCACCTCTCCTAAAACTCCTCTGCTTCGAATCTCATGTCATTATGAGATTTTCTTCTTAGGCTGATAAATACATATTTGGGGGGGGGGGGACAAAATAACAGTAGCTTCCACTGCGGCAAGATAGTGGCAGCAGGGTAGGACTAAACCCTGTATACTATCCATTACCACCAATGATACAGTCACTTCCCAGACACCAACTCATTCCCTGTCATTTCTCCAAGACTTTAGCTCCAGGCTTACTGTCAATAACTCTAAAAGTTCTGGTCATACTTCCTGGCATCCTCAATATGCACATAGATGATCTTGGTTCCTGGAATTCCTCCTCTTGAGGAACGTCCTCCTCTGGCTTCAGCCACTCTTTCCCCTGCTCCTCCCTTAGTGATTCACCGTCCCAGGTGACTATTCTGTCACTCTTCTCTCTTCAAATTCCTAACACTTCCCCCCAACCTTCCTTCTCAGCTGCTGACCTTGCTTCCTGCTTCAGTGAGGAAAATGAAGCAACCTGAAGAGGACTTGCTCACACCTGCCATAGTACCTACATCTGCATCCACATACTCTGCTTTTCCAGGCATTGCCATTGACGAAACGTCCTTGCTCCTTTTTAAAGGCAATCTCCCCATTTTTTGTACCAAATCCCATCCCTTTCTCCTTCCATCAAGAAAATCAATTGTTCTAGGGGCGCCTGGGTGGCGCAGTCGGTTAAGCGTCCGACTTCAGCCAGGTCACGATCTCGCGGTCCGTGAGTTCGAGCCCCGCGTCGGGCTCTGGGCTGATGGCTCAGAGCCTGGAGCCTGTTTCCGATTCTGTGTCTCCCTCTCTCTCTGCCCCTCGCCCGTTCATGCTCTGTCTCTCTCTGTCCCAAAAATAAGTAAACGTTGAAAAAAAAAATTAAAAAAAAAAAAGAAAATCAATTGTTCTAGCATTCTCCCCTGGTCCTCTTACATCATTAAAATTTCCCTCCCTGCTGAGTCACCCATCATCAATCAGCCTTTACAAAGGCCACCATTACATTATTTTTCACCTTAAGAAAAAAGAACAAAAATCAACAACTTTATTTTAAGCCCATTCTGTCTTTCCCCAGCTACTTCCTCATTTCTTTGGTCCTCTTTGCAAACAAACTAGCTCCTGCCACCCCTCATACACACACAAAGTTGCCTCTATTCTTTGTCTCCAATTCCTCTCCTTCTTTTCTTTCTCAACCCTGTTCTAAATCAGACTTCTGCTTCTACAACTCCACAGAAATGTCTCTCACTGAGGTGACTGATGACCTCATGATGTTAAACCCAGTGGTATATTTAGTTTCCTTATCTTGTTTGACCTATTAGCAGCATTTGCACTCTTAAAAATTTTTTTTTATTTTATTTTTGAGAGAGAGGGGGACAGAGCACAAGCAGGGGAGTGGCAGAGAGCGAGTGAGACACAGAATCCGAAGCAGGCTCCAGGCTCTGAGCTGTGAGCACAGAGCCAGATGTGGTGCTGGAACTCATAAGCCATGAGATCGTGACCCGAACCAAAGTCGGATGCTTAACTAACTGAGCCACCCAGGCGCCCCGCAGCATTTGCACTTTTGATAACTTCCTTCATAGATATCACTTTCTTCATTTGGCTTCCAGGAATCATTCTCTCTTTATTTTCTTTCTATCCCACTATGATTTTTAGTGTCTTCTGCTAGTTTCCCTTCTTGTCCCCAACCTCTCAGTGCTGAGGTGGTCTAGGGATCAGTTCTTGGGCCTCTTCCTTGTCTATCTATACTTCCAGTCTTGGTGATCTCACTGATGTGCCTTAAATAGAATGTATCTGCTGATAATTCCATAAGTTATATTTCTATCCCTAAATCTCTCTCCCAAATGCCAGGCCCTCTTTCCCCATGACCCCTGCATATTCTACACTTGGTGGTCTAATCAAAATTTAAAATTCAACATGTCTAAAAGTTCTGATCTTCCCTCCTAAAACTTATTTCATCTGATGCTTTCCCCATCTCAAGTGATGATAATTCCATTTTTCAAGTTGGTCAAGCTAAAACCTTTGACTGGAGTCAACATTTCCCCTTCTTATTTCTTAGTCTCTACAATCGACCCATTAAAAAGTCATGTTGGCTCCACTCTCAAAATATTTTCAGAATATGACCTCTTTTCACCACCTCCACCTATCATTTTGGCCAAAACTACCATCTTCTTACATCTGGATGACTGCAAAAATGTCCTACTCTTATCCTTGTCTCATTAAAGTCATGTCACTCCTTTGCTCAACACTTTCCAATAATTTCCCATTTCGCTCAAAGCAAAAGCCAAAATCCTTTCAATGGTCTATAATACCCTACATGATTTGGCTTCCTGTTACCTCTATGACTTCATCATGACAGTGTGGTATTAGCAAAGGGATAGACATATAAATCAACAGAAGAGAATAGAATCTAGAAATAGACCCAAACAAATATGACCAATTGATTCTGACAGAGGTGCAAAGGCAATTCAATGGAAGAAGAAAAGTCTTTTTAACAAATGATGGTGGAACAATCAGATATGTATATGCAAAAAAATGAACCTCATCTTAAACTTCATACTTTATACAAAAATTAACTCAAAGGGATCACAGATCTAAATTTAAAGCTCTAAAGCTTTGAGATAAAAATATAGGAGAAAATCTAGCTATCATCTATCATGACTTGGGGATAGAAAAGTTTTTTTTTTGTTTTATTTTGTTTGTTTGTTTCTTTTGAGAGAGAAAGAAAGAGAGACCAGGGGAGGGGCAGAGGGAGAGGGAGAGAAAAAATTTCAAGTAGGCTCCACACCCCACACAGAGCAGAGCTCCACACCCCACACAGAGCAGAGCCCCACACAGGGCTCAATCCCATGACTGTGACATTATGACCTGAGCTGAAATCAAGAGTTGGATGCTCAACTGACTGAGCCATGCAGGCACCCCAGAGTATTCTTAAATCTGATAGGAAAAACATAATACATAAATGTATTATTATTATTAATAATATTAATATTACTGAGGTATAACTGACACATGACATTCCAATAATTTCAGGTATATAACACAATGATTCGATATTTGTATACACTGTGAAATGATCACCACAGTAAATACAGTTGGCATTTGTCACCATACCTAGTTACCGAACATTTTGTGTGTGATGAGTACTTTTAAGATCTACTCTCTTGTTAGCTGTGAGCCCTGAGCAGACACAGACACAGAACCTACTCTATGTCTATCTACTCCATGACCAAGAGCACTGCTCAGCTCGGAACCCACAACTTACCAGATGATCAAAGGAACTTTGTCTTCCATAGAGGTCTGGAAGCAGGCAACAACTGAATAGGAATAAACTGATATTTAAAAAAAATCCTTTGGCTCATCTATATACCAAATAGGAATAAAGTGACATTAAAAAAAAAAAATAAAAAAGATCTACTCTCTCAGCAACCTTCAACTATGCAATATAGTATTATTAACTCTACTCACCATGCTATATGTTACATCCTCATGCTATATATTACATCATTACAAACCAGAAGTTTGTACCTTCTGACTCCCCTTAACTCATTCCACCCACTCCCACCTCCCATAAGTGTTTTCTGATACATTAGATTTTATCAAAACGAGAAAAGTTGTGCTTTGCAAAAAATTAAAGAGAATGAAAAGACAAGCCAAATACTAGGACAAAACATTTGCAAAGGTCTTATATCCAGAATATATAAAGAATTCTCAAAACTTACCTATGAAAAGAAATAACACAATTAATAAATGGAAAAAAGCCTGAAACAGAAGCTTTACCAAGGAGACTGTGGAGGGCAAATAAGCACATGAAAAGATGTTCAATATTATTAGGCATTAGGGAAATTCAAACAAAACTATGATGAGATATTACTACATACCTATAAGAATGGCTAAAATTAAAAATACTAATAATATCAAGTGCTGGAAACGATGAAGGGAAATTAGAACTTTAACACATTGCTATCAGAAATGCAACACGGTACAGCCACTCTGAAACACACACTCACCACCTGACCAAGAGTTACCACCCTCTTAATTATTTGTCCTAGAGAAATGAAAACTTATATTCACACAAAAATACAAATATTCATGACAGCTCTGCTTGTAACTACCAAAATCCTAAAACACCCAAATGTTCTTCAATAAGTGAACTGATTGAAAAAAACTATAGTATATCCATATAGTGGAATCCTATTCCACTATAAAAAGGAACACTTATTGATATATGTAACAACTTAGATGAATCTCATAGACATTATGCTGAGAGAAAGGACCGAAATTCAAGAGTTTACATGTTGTAGGATTTCCTTTACATGACATTCCTGAAAAGACAAAACCATAGTGACTGAGAACAGATGACTGGTTATCAGAAATTGAGTGGGGGACCATATGACCACAAAGCAGTCGCCCAGCACAGTGGAGGTTTCTGGAGCAATGAAACTGTTCTGCATCTTGATTGTGGCTGCAGTTACATGAATCTATTTATGTGTCATAATTCATAGAATTGTACACCCCCCCCGCCAAAAAAACATTCTATGAGCTTATAATTTTAAATTAATCCTACAAACAAATCCACTCGTGTAACTTATTTTTCCAAAAGGCACAAAGCACAATTATTCAAAAGTGAATTGTCTGTATATTGTTAAACTTTGCTTTCAAATTCCTAATAATGTTAATAGAGATATTTGTTTACGATAGCTTAGCAAGTGTTGGAAATAACTTAAAAAGAATTTTTTTAATGTTTATTTTTGAGAGACAGACAGAGACAGGGTGTGAGTGGGGGAGGTGCAGAAAGAGACAGAGACACAGAATCTAAAACAGGCTCCAAGCTCTGAACCGTCAACACAGAGCCCAACGCGGGGCTTGAACTCACGGACTGCGAGATCATGACCTGAGTCAAAGTCGGACGCTTACCGAATGAGCCACCCAGGTGCCCCTGGAAAGAACTTTTTGACCAAAAGAAATATAGCACTCTCTGGTGGAATTAATAAACCAATAGCAGACACTAACATCATTAAGAGCAGGGGTTCTAGAGTCAGATTGTTTAGGCCTTCTTGACTACTTGCTGGACAAGCTGTTTAGCCTCTCTTTGCCTCACAAGTAAAGGCAGGCAAAGATAGAATAACAGAGAAGGAATTAAATGAAATGATGAGGGTAAAGTGCTGATACCATGCTTGGCACGTGGTAAGCTCTCAAAATGTTAGCTATGATATTGTTATTAGTTACTAAACCAATTAAAACCCTGATAATTCTTCGTTGTTTGGGGCTTTGTATCATCTCAGAGAGGTGTGAGGCCCATACCCAACAAGTGTGGGGAGCAGGGGAGAAAATGGGACAGGCCAGGGAAATAGTTTTCTGACTACATCCAAGCCCTATCTTTACAGAATGGTAAAATCATCATTCAGTTGGAAGTGTCAAGTTCATTCAACTATGTATAAACATAGCTCCCAATGATCAACATCAGAGACCATAAGAAAACCTTTGTTATTTATTGGCTATGCCAATTAAATAATTCAATCTTGTCCCCATCACTTGGGTCATCTGTAAGCACATTCGATGTTGTACTAATAACACAGTGACCCTTTCAAGAACCAGCCTGGTATAAAAGGCTGCTTACACTGATAGTAAGAGCACCTAGACAGCTCACCTCTTTCAACCTATTGGTTTTAAAATATGTGTTGTTTCCTGTTTTAGTGTCAGGATGTCAGGCATTATTCTTGCTACTTTCAGAAGGTGTAGGGGGCTTTTCCTGACACTTCAACACAACTTTCTAATTTATTGTTTCTGTCTTGTTATGTGTGAGTAAGTCTGATTACCAAACCTTGAAACAATAAATAACAGTCTTTTATTTCTTGTAAAGCATTTTCATGAAAATATTTTATCTTCATAAAAATCATAGGGAACAGGACAGGTATTATTATAGTGTTTACATAGGAAATGAAAAGTTTAATCACACAACTGGTACAATAGTTAAGACGCAAACTTAGATTTCCTGATTGCTAATTCTACCCCATTACCAAAGCACCTATTTATAAAACAAGCAAATCGATTTTTAAAGAGTGGCTGAAGGGCTCTCCCTAGAATAAAGTGAACATGTGCTTAGTAGCTCAGGTCAATGACATCTAATCTGGCTGTTTAGATGATATTTTTCACTTAGTCACAGCAAGTACCACATATTTGTAGTTATAATGAGAGACTAAGATGATGAGTATATTATATAAAATGTTATATGTTGTCTCAGTCCATTCAGGCTGCTATAACAAAATACCATAGACTGTGTGGCTTAAACAACAAACATTTATTTTGCACAGTTCTGGAGGCTGGGAAGTGCAAGAACAAGGCACAGACAGGTTCAGTGTCTAGTGAGGGCCTGCCTCCTGGTTCAGAGATGGCCATCTTCTCACGGTGTCTTCACATGGTGGAAGGGGCTAGAGACGTCTCTTTTATGAGGGAGCTAATCCCATTCATAAGGGCTCCACCTTCATGACCTATAATTTCTAAAAATGTCATCTCCAAATACTATCACACTGGAGATTAGTTTTCAACATATGTATGTTGGGGGGGCCACAAACATTCATATATATTGTCTAAAACACAGCTTACTCTCTATTTCCACAGATAGTAGAGTAGAAGAAAATAGTTTCTAAATACATTTAGTTGTTTTAACATTGAAAACAACCACTCATTATTAAATATATTTGTTCATTGGTGTTTTCCAAGTATCTGGTTCATAGTAAGCACTTCAGAGAGCTTTGTTGAGTGCATGAATGTACAAATGCAAAATTGGAAATCCAAAAACATTAAAACACTAAGATGAGAAACTCCAATCTAGGTCCAATGATTCAAAATTTCAAGGATAGATAACAAGGGTAAAGACACTCAATAGTATCATGTTTTTTAAAAGCAGACACATATTCTTAAGAGACACTGGATGTTAGTCTAAGAAGGTAAGGCAACCTGAAACCATGTCACATAAGGAAGTGCTAATGGATCTAGATATGTTTAGCCTGAAAAAGAGAAGACAAAACAGTTCTTTGCAAATATTTGAAGCTGTTGGGCATAGGCTGAAATTGTCAAGTGGAATA
>NW_024414464.1:0-4104 GCF_014898765.1 Herpailurus yagouaroundi | reverse complement strand
GAATTTTTTTTTTTAATTTCAAATATATAAATACATAAATAAAATAAAATAATTTTTTTAAAGACCAACACCTAGAATATTGTGGTGACATTTAAGAAAACCAAAGATAAAAAGAAAATCTTAAAACTTTCAAAGAAAATAAATAGATAAGTCAGTACATATCAATCAGATGGTATTGCATCCCTCACTGTAATACTGGGTGCAGAAGACAATGGAACAATATTTTGAAATTATTTTTGACCTGTAATAATTATCTAGTCTTTTAAGAATGAGGAGACCCGAAGCGGACCACCGAAGGCAAAGCGAGCTGAGCCTGCCCCTCCCGACTCTGTGCACCTTGCGGATCCACCCCAGCTAATACACCAGATCCCATCGAAGCAGCACCACAAGCCTGGCAGTGTGCAAGTAGCACAGACAGAGGCCACACCACTCCACAGTAAGTCCTGCCCCTGGGAGAGGGGAAGATAAGGTACACACCAGTCTGACTGTGGCCCCAGCGGTGGGCTGGGGCAGACATCAGGTCTGACCGCGGCCCCGCCCACCAACACAAGTTACTCCAGACAGCACAGAGGAAGAGCCCTGCAGTTCCGTGTCACTCCAGGGACTATCCAAAATGAAGAAATGGAAGAATTCTCCTCAAAAGAAACTCCAGGAAGTAGCGACAGCTAAGGAACTTATCAAAAATGATTTTGCAATGTAACAGAAAATGAATTTAAAATAATAGTCATAAAATTAATCGCTGAGCTTGAAAAAAGTATAGAGAACAGCAGAGAATCTATTACTACAGAGATCAAGGGACTAAGAAACAGTCAGGAGGAGCTAAAAAATGCTATAAATGAGTTACAAAATAAAATGGAGGTGACTACAGCTTGGATTGAAGAGGCAGAGGAGAGAATAGGTGAATTAGAAGATAAAATTATGGAAAAAGAGGCAGCTGAGAAAGAAAAAAAAAATCCGGGAGTATGAGGGAAGAATTAGAGAACTAAGTGACACAATTAAACATAGTAACATACGCATAATTGGGATTCCAGAAGAGGAAGAGAGAGGGAAAGGTGCTGAAGGTGTACTTGAAGAAATAATAGCTGAGAACTTCCCTGATCTGGGGAAGGAAAAAGGTATTGAAATCCAAGAGGCACAGAGAACTCCCTTCAGACGTAACTTGAATCGATCTTCTGCACGACATATCATAATCAAGCTGGCAAAATACAAAGATAAAGATAAAATTCTGAAAGCAGCTAGGGATAAACATGCTCTAACATATAAAGGGAGACTGATAAGACTAGTGATGGATTTATCTACTGAAACTTGGCAGGCCAGAAAGGAATGGCAGGAAATCTTCAATGTGATGAACAGAAAAAATATGCAGCCAAGAACCCTTTATCCACCAAGTCTGTCATTTAGAATAGGAGAGATAAAGGTCTTCCCAAACAAACAAAAACTGAAGGAATTCATCACCACTAAACCAGCCCTACAAGAGGTCCTAAGGGGGATCCTGTGAGACAAGGTACCAGAGACATCACTAGAAGCATGACACCTACAGACATCACAATGACTCTAAACCCATATCTTTCTATAATAACACTGAATGTAAATGGACTAAATGCGCCAACCAAAAGACATAGGGTATCAGAATGGATAAAAAAACAAGGCCCATCTATTTGCTGTCTACAAGAGACTCATTTTAGACCGGAGGACACCTTCAGATTGAAAGTGAGGGGATGGAGAACTATCTATCATGCTATTGGAAGTCAAAAGAAAGCTGGAGTAGCCATACTTATATCAGAGAAACTAGACTTTAAAGGCTGTAACAAGAGATGAAGAAGGACACTATATAATAATTACAGGGTCTATCCATCAGGAAGAGCTAACAATTATAAATGTCTATGAGCCAAATACAGAAGCCCCCAAATATATAAAACAATCACAAACATAAGCAACCTTATTGATAAAAATGTGATAATTGCAAGGGACTTTAATACTCCACTTACAACAATGGATAGATCATCTAGACACAGGATCAATAAAGAAACAAGGGCCCTGGGGCACCTGGGTGGCTCAGTCGGTTGAGCGTCCGACTTCAGCTCAGGTCACGATCTCACGGTCCGTGAGTTCGAGCCCCGTGTCGGGCTCTGGGCTGATGGCTCAGAGCCTGGAGCCTGCTTCCATTCTGTGTCTCCCCCTCTCTCTGCCCCTCCCCCGTTCATGCTCTGTCTCTGTCTCAAAAATAAATAAAACGTTAAAAAAAATTAAAAAAAAAAAAAGAAAGAAACAAGGGTACTGAATGATACATTGGATCAGATGGACTTGACAGATATATTTAGAACTCTGCATCCCAAAGCAACAGAATATACTTTCTTCTCGAGTGCACATGGAACATTCTCCAAGATAGATCACATACTGGGTCACAAAACAGCCCTTCATAAGTATATAAGAATTGAGATCATACCATGCATAGTTTCGGGCCACAATGCTATGAAGCTTGAAATCAACCACAGGAAAAAGTCTGGAAAACCTCCAAAAGCATGGAGGTTAAAGAACACCCTACTAAAGAATGAATGGGTCAACCAGGTTATTAGAGAAGAAATTAAGAAATATATGGAAACAAATGAAAATGAAAATACAACAATCCAAATGCTATGGGACACAGCGAGGGCAGTCCTTAGAGGAAAATATATTGCAGTCCAGGCCTATCTCAAGAGATAAGAAAAAACCCAAATACAAAATCTAACAGCACACCTAAAGGAAATAGAAGCAGAACAGCAAAGATACCCCAAACCCAGCAGAAGAAGAGGAATAATAAAGATCAGAGCAAAAATAAACAATATAGAATCTAAAAAAACAGTAGAGCAGATCAATGAAATCAAGAGTTGGTTTTTCGAAAAAATAAACAAAATTGCTAAACCTCTAGCCAGGCTTCGCAAAAAGAAAAGGGAGATGACCTAAATAGATAAAATCATGAATGAAAATGGAATTATTACAACCAATCCCTCAGAGATACAAGTAATTATCAGGGAATACTATGAAAAATTATATGCCAACAAACTAGACAACCTGGAAGAAATTAACAAATTCCTAAACACCCACACACTCCCAAAACTCAAACAGGAAGAAATAGAAAGCTCGAACAGACCCATAACCAGTGAAGAAATTGAATCAGTTATCAAAAATCTCCCAACAAATAAGAGTCCAGGACCAGATGGCTTCCCAGGGGAATTCTACCAGACATTTAAAGCAGAAATAATACCTATCCTTCGCAAGCTAGTCCAAAAAATAGAAAGGGAAGGAAAACTTCCAGACTCATTCGATGAAGCCAGCATTACTTTTATTCCTAAACCATACAGAGACCCAGTAAAAAAAGAGAACTACAGGCCAATATCCCTGATGAATATGGATGCAAAAATTCTCAGTAAGATACTAGCAAATCAAATTCAACAGAATATAAAAAGAATTATTCACCATGATCAAGTGGGATTCATTCCTGGGATGCAGGGCTGGTTCAACATTTGCAATTCAATCAGTGTGATACATCACATTAATAAAAGAGAAGATAAGAACCATATGATCCTGTCAATCGATGCGGAAAAAGCATTTGACAAAATTCAGCACCCTTTCTTAATAAAAACGCTCAAGAAAGTTGGGATAGAAGGAACATACTTAAACATCATAAAAGCCATTTATGAAAAGCCCACAGCTAATATCATCCTCAATGGGGAAAAACTGAGAGCTTTTTCCCTGAGATCAGGAACACGACAGGGATGTCCACCCTCACTGCTGTTGTTTAACATAGTGTTAGAAGTTCTAGCATCAGCAATCAGACAACAAAAGGAAAGCAAAGGCATCAAAATTGGCAAAGATGAAGTTAAGCTTTCACTTTTTGCAGATGACACAATATTATACATCGAAAATCCGACAGACTCCACCAAAAGTCTGCTAGAACTGATACATGAATTCAGCAAAGTCGCAGGATACAAAATCAATGTACAGAAATCAGTTGCATTCTTATACACTAATAATGAAGCAACAGAAAGACAAAGAAACTGATCCCATTCACAACTGCACCAAGAAGCATAAAATACCTGGGAATAAATCTAACCAAAGATGTAA
>NW_024414463.1:0-1012 GCF_014898765.1 Herpailurus yagouaroundi | reverse complement strand
CATATAATTTTTCATAGTATTCCCTGATAATTGTTTGTATCTCTGAGGGATTGGTTGTAATAATTCCATTTTCATTCATGATTTATCTATTTGGGTCATCTCCCTTTTCTTTTTGAGAAGCCTGGCTAGGGGTTTGTCAATTTTGTTTATTTTTTCAAAAAACCAACTCTTGGTTTCGTTGATCTGCTCTACAGTTTTTTTAGATTCTATATTGTTTATTTCTGCTCTGATCTTTATTATTTCTCTTCTTCTGCTGGGTTTAGGCTGTCTTTGCTGTTCTGCTTCTATTTCCTTTAGGTGTGCTGTTAGATTTTGTATGTGGGATTTTTCTTGTTTCTTGAGATAGCCTTGGATTGCAATGTATTTTCCTCTCAGGACTGCCTTCACTGCATCCCAAAGTGTTTGGATTGTTGTAATTTCATTTTCGTTTGTTTCCATATATTTTATTAGTTTCTTCTCTAATTGCCTGGTTGACCCACTCATTCTTTAGTAGGGTGTTCTTTAACCTCCATGCTTTTGGAGGTTTTCCAGACCTTTTCCTGCGGTTGAATTCAAGCTTCATAGCATTGTGGTCTGAAAGTATGCATGGTATGATCTCAATTCATGTATACTTATGAAGGGCTGTTTTGTGACCCAGTATATGATCTATCTTGGAGAATGTTCCATGTGCACTCGAGAAGAAAGTATATTCTGTTGCTTTGGGAAGCAGAGTTCTAAATATATCTGTCAAGTCCATCTGATCCAATGTCTCATTCAGGGCCTTTGTTTCTTTATTGACCGTGTGTCTAGATGATCTATCCATTTGTGTAAGTGGGGTGTTAAAGTTCCCTGCAATTACCACATTCTTATCAATAAGGTTGCTTATGTTTATGTAATTGTTTTATATATTTGGGGGCTCCCCTATTCGGCATATAGACATTTATAATTGTTAGCTCTTCCTGGTGGATAGACCCTGTAATTATTATATAATGCCTTTCTTCATCTCTTGTTACAGCCTTTAATTTAAAGTCTA
>NW_024414462.1:0-4812 GCF_014898765.1 Herpailurus yagouaroundi | reverse complement strand
TGCATTTCTTAGAAATTCTCTTTGGTTCTTTCTCCATAGTTTTCCCCGCTATATGCCACCCAGGCGCCCCCACTGTACTGCAGTTTTTTGTACTGCAGCCAGAGGTTGAGACTCAAGCTAGAGGTTGAGACTGCCTAGGAATATCAGTCCTCTGCTAATACTCTCTGCCCTCGTTCACTCCACAGTTTCAGGTTTATTGTGTGGATGTTCACTAGGAGAACACTTCCACCTCACCTATGACAGACTACTACCTGACTGGTCTGCCTGTCTGAACCATAAAGTGAGTCGGAACACACGTGAGGCAACTGCTCTTAGACACTGGAAAATAGGCAACACAGAACAGTGATCCTGGAGAGAAGGGAGACTCCTGAGGTAAGTCTCGTGAACGCCTAGCTGTCTGCTTAAGGATATTGTCCCGATGACTTCAACATAATGAACTAGAGTCCGAGCGGAACACTTGTGGTCCTCCTACGATGCTGAAGAGGCAGAGGTCAGGGTGGTAACAGTGGCTGGCTTCTGCAGGCCAGGGCAACAGAGAGAAGGAAGCTGGCTGCACAGAGACGATTCCCAACAGTCTGTGTGCAGACGGGGCAGAGCTGCTGTATTCAGTACAAGACTCCCTGAGGCACACCAGAAGGTGGTCACTGAGGCTGAGCACGGCTGGGGGGTGAGGGAGGCTCTGCCCAGCCAGAGCAGCGAGACCCTGCTAACACCTCATTAACACTCCAGACATCCAGCCTAGAAGGAAAAATCTTGCCCTAGAATAAGGGCTACAGAAAACACCCTTCAATAACGAGGGTAAGATATAGTTCTGTCAATGAAGCCTGAGAGAATTAATTGCCAAGATCTGCACTATATGAAATCCAATGATCTTCAGGCTGAAGGGAAATAATACTAGACAGAGATTTGGATACAGGAAGAAATGAAAAAGCACTGGAAATAAGACAACTAAATGTTTAAATCAGAACAGGAGCAGGGAGGTAAAAGGGATTATACTGTTGTAAAACCCCTTTATTTCTGAAGTGGTGTGAAATGTCAAGTTAAGAGTTCGCACATAGCTCTAAAACAGCAGTTCTCAAACTTTGTGTTCGCCTTATAAAAATCGAGGGTCCTAAAGAGCTTTTTTTTATGTGGGTGTATCTGTGAACATTTATCATGTTAAAAATGAAAACAGAGAAATGTGTAAACATTTTTAATTACAATGACCCAATGTTTATAAGACACGTTTACAAAAGATATTTTCCAAATCAAAACTTGATGAGCAGAGTAGCAGTTTCATAGTTTTACAAATGTCTTTAATGTTTGGCTTAATGGAAGAAGCTGAATTCCCATACCTGCTTCTGCATCCAACCTGTTCCAGCATGTTGTTCTGGTCAAAGTACATACGAAAAAAATCTGGCCTCACAAATGTAGTTGGAAAAGGAGGTATATTTCATAGCTTTTTCAGACAGTAGTATTCTTTGATACTACACCAAAAATTGACAAATGGGTGTTTTTAGTTTCTTCTCACAAAAATTATCTCCCAAATTATTATTTGGGTGCAACGCCAGAAACTACCCACGTCTCTGCACCGTAGTTTTTATAAAGTTAACGTGAGCTTTCTACAGTCGGGAATCCTGTTTCCCACTCAAAGCATCCAGCCCTGTTTCTTCAAGGCTTTTCAGGTTACAGAGCAGAGGCCAGATCTGGCCTCCGTGAAACTTGGCTTATTTAGAAGTCCAGTATTGGTGGAAAGTGGTTCCTTTTTCACTCCTGGGCCAGGCCTGCACAGGTGAGTTTAAGGCTCTGTTTTAAAATGGAGCTCATCATGTCTCAGGGCGAGATTGTGACTTTCTTCTCCACAACGAAAGAATTTTTCCGTCGGGTTTATCCATATAAGGTTGCTTCTCAAAACTTGGGGGGTAGTAAAGGAGGAGGTGATATAGAAGATTTTTATTGAAATAACTTAAATATTATGTAAACTGGCTTGACAGGTTCATTTTTTCAACATTGTAAAAAGTATGCCTAAAGAGATACCAAATGCAAAAGCATGTATCTCTAGGTGAACAGCCCTTTCCCCATGAAGGCAAAATTATTGAGAAGTGTTTATTTTCCCTCTTGAAACGGCTAATCCAGGGAATGATATGGCTGCAGGTGGTACATTCATGCTGCTTCCTTCGTTGCTTCTCTCCCTTAACCACTCCAATCTTTCAGAACTACATCAAGGAGATGCTAGTCTCTGCCGGGAAACACAATGATACGCAGGTCTTACAGGTCCAAGGCCCAGCGGAGAGGCAGGTTCTTGTCGTCCACGCCGGCCACCATGTCTTCAATGGCGTTCCAGTCAAGTCTGCTGAGGATGCTGCCAGTGCTCCCAGACACACTGTCGACGCCACCCACCCCGAAAGGAGGCTCTAGCTCTTCTTCGGTTGCTGCCAAGTCCTATCAAATTAAGAAAGGTAGTAAGCTGTGGTCTTAGCCTGAGGAAAAAGTAAACGGAACGTGAACTAAGCTTTCCAAAGATTCTAGTCGCTCATGCACCAACTGGCGAAGGAAATGCGAAGCAAACCCAGGACAGGGGTTGCCCAGCCCAACGGGATCGACAGTGGGCTGAACGTCACCTGACACAGCTAGACGCTGGCACCAGATCTGAAGAGTGGACACAGTGGGTTTTTATACTTGTCGTACAATGATCTGTTCTTACAGTTTTGTTATCTTTTAGTTAAAAGGAAAATGCAAAATCAAGGAAAATTCTGATAAATGCTGGAGCCCTAAGCCAAAGGTGTAGATGCTCTGAATTACCCCTTCAATCTTGCAGTATCTCTACATCCCGCAAAACAAAACAGACGGAACTAGGGGACACAGGGAAATCACCAGACAAATTGAAATCTGGAACAATGCTTACCTGTAGAAGGGAAGCAGGACTCTCGTGAAAAGTTGTCCAGGGGCTCACCACGGTCTCTCTCTCATACTCTATACGTACCTGCTTTGATAGAGGTGAAAGCTCAGCACTGATGTGTTTTTTCGTACACTGCAGACTCCCACACGGAGCACTAGAACCTTTCAAGGGAAAAGGACAAAGTTACGATGGGACCAATTCACTTATAAGTTTGTTGGTTTATTCTTTTATCATCACACCTAAGGCAGTCACATTTTACCTAATATTTGAATCACAAGGTCTGGATATGGTTCTAACAATTCCTGCCCTGTCATTGTGACAGAAGGAAAATGAATTCTGGCCATCTCTTAATTTTAAAAACAGTGGTAACCTGTAGGACAAGAGAGTCCAGGGAGGAGAGGCCACAGAGAGAATGGAACTGTGGAGAAGTTCCAGCTGCAAAGTTGGATGAACACTGTGTTGAAAAAGAAAACAGCCAGCAAAACAGAAAGACTGAAGACTGAAGGATAATAAAAAGAGAAACCAACACGTGGTTAAGCAGTATTATAACCACAAGGGCAGGCCGTGTCTCCAAAGCAGATGGAAACAAATGGAGATGGGCGCTGAGTTGTTGCTTCAAGTAGTCAGGCTGTGAAAAGAGATTAGCAAAGGCTGTGGCCACCAACTAATCCCACCTCCACTTCTGCTACAATTGACCTGGTAACTAGACTTCAATACTCTTGTCAAATGAACATAATTATTGCCATCTAAAAAGAATGACAAAATCACCACCAAAATTAAGAAATTAAGGCGAACAGTCCTGCACTTAAAAGGATAAACCTTTACCCCTGGGGTATCTACACACCTGAGAAGCTATCACTGGCTTTCTCTCACCTTGCTTTACCCAGGGATGGCTTTGTAATTTCCTTCTCTTCAGATCAGACTGCATTTCTCTAGGATTTGTTCGGGATATCCAGTCTTAAAATAAAAATACAATATGGAAACAATGCTGTGAAGCTGAGCATGTGCAAAAAAGCTTTTCAAGTTTGGGTGTTCCTGCCCCATTGTGGACAGTGAATGTTTTCAAAGGTAAAAGACCCATGATACATCAAGGAGAAACTCCACAGCAGAAACGAGGCAGAAACCTCAAAGAAGCACTCTCTCTGTGGACAGTGAACACTGCCACTCGGTGTCTTTAGAAAGCATATTGACGAACAGTATCTCTGGAGACTAGCCCGAGGAGTCCGGAGCTGAATGGTGAAACTGAATCCATTGCCTCTGCTTCCGCCAGGAGAAAACCCTGTTCCTCTTCTTGCCCCCTTGTCAATTATTGGGCCACGCTCTACACACACCCCCAAGCCACAAACGTGGAGCTGTACTCAATTTCATCCTGTCAGATAAGGCTACCACTGGGTAATGAAACAAATACTTCTATTTGCCTTTCTATGGGCAAGGCCTCATGCTAGATCGTAACACCCTTCACGAACACAAAACCCTGGACCTCTGGAGCTTGTATAAATAGAATACCAGTGTACATGTAACTTCAGCTATTTTGGGGCCAACACTGTATTTTGGGGCTATTTTATCTGTTAAACTAACATTGATAGGTATTTGTTTAGAAAATATCTGGAGAACCCCCGCTATTTTATTCTAAAGTAAACTCTATACCCAACTTGGCACTCAAACTCACAACCCTGGGATCCAGAGTCACATGCTCTACTGAGCCAGCCAGGCACCCCTTGGGGTACTCTAAACTAGAAAATATTTTGCAAAATATTAAAATGAGAGACTCTGAAAGGAGAGGGAAAAAAAAAAAGGTCTGAGATTATACGATTAAAAGCACAGGAAATGATGCTTCTAGGACTCAAACTAATCCTAACTACAGCATTGGGTTTTAAGGCATATAGTGGGGAAAACTATGGAGAAAGAACCAAAGAGAATTTCTAAGAAATGCA
>NW_024414461.1:0-3081 GCF_014898765.1 Herpailurus yagouaroundi | reverse complement strand
TTTATTTTTTATGCAAACATTAGTTTTCTCAAATATACCTTATTATCTTATGTCATAATAGCTTAAAAAGATTTTACTTAATATTCTTCCATTACTGAATATTTAGTATTACAGTACAGTGCTGTTAAGAATGTGAAAGCACATTGAAGCCGTATGCTTTACAAATATATAGTGTTTAAATTATATTACTTTACTATAATTTTATTTTTTCTCACTAGAAAATTACTCATGGGGGAAGGGGAAGGAAGGAATGGGCATTTATATTTTGCAGGTCTTTTCATTTAGGTTTGGGAAATTTCTAAATGGTAAACCACGTATACACTTTGGCTAATGTGCCATAATGGCCCGTATGATAGCTCAAGAAAAATTTATTACTACCTTCACTATACACACACATTTATTCTCTCCTTACTTCAAATATTTTTAAAAAGTATTTATAAATAATACCATAGTATTTCTTTATCTCCTTTCTCAGAAGAATTCTATTTAGTAAGGCACTATGAGGAACTAGGCCAACTACAAAGGGTACAGTTTCCAAGACCATCTTCACTTCTTAAATGAACTACGAGTTCAGGGGTTGCCAAAACCACCCTCAGTTTTGATTTGCTGGAAGGGACTCACAGAACTTCCTGAATGCTATTATACTTATGGTCAGTTTGTTATAGGAATACAAATTAAAATAAACCAATGGAAGAAGTGCATAAGGCAGAGTCCAGGAAAAATACGAAATACAAAACTTCCATTGTTCTCTCTCTGTAGAGTCAAGATGCTTTACTTTTTCAGTCTACGTGTGTGGCGGTGTGCACAGAGTATTGCCAACCAGGGTAGCTCACCTGAGGTTTCGTATCCAGAGATTTTACTGGGGCTTAACCATGTAGGCATGTTTGATTGACCATATGGTTAATGTCAGTCTTAAGATTGGACTGATACCACATGACCAAAGCCACTACCTAAGTCACTAGACAATGTTAGACCCTAAGTCTAAAAGTATACAGGTGTCTCTAACACCCACTCTAAATCATGTTGTTAGTCTATCCAGTATCATCCAAGATACCCAAACAGAAAAAGACGATATAGATTACCTTCCAGAGGCTGAGAAAATAACAGACCTCTCTTCCAACAAGGCCAGATTCTTTATAACACATATAAGTGGTTGGAAAACTCAGAGGTTTCCATTCTTATATGTTAACTGCATTTTTTTTCCTATAAATTTGTATGTTAGTGCTAAAACTTTATTTCCTAATAAAATTAGTTTGAAATATATTATATATATTTGCTCTCATGTATGTGGATAGCAATAGTTGTTCTTAATTTGGTTATTTTATCTTATAATATTATTATCTTACCTGAAGAAGTCATACAAAATTACTAAAAGAATTTAATAAAAACATTTTACATAATATTTATTAATTCATTTGTGTAATATTTGTTGAATTTCCCCTGTACATCAGATATAATTAATTTGTATATAATAATAAATACGATCTAGTCCCTCCCTCAAAAAATTATCATGTCTCAGTAGAAGACAGCTTTGTACATATGTAACATAAGGATGCAATGATGAACAAAACAGGCATCTTTTCTCCTCACATAAAACCTATAGTCCTCCAGGAAAACCAACTTTAATCATACAGTTGTACAAATATTTTATTGAAGTTGAGATGTATTATATGACATAAGGTAAAAGGTGCTGTGACAAAATATAACAAGAGAAAATGGAAAGTCTTGCTTGAGGAAATGAAGTGGTATTGGTGAGTGGAGAGTGTTACTTAGGTGAATGAGGGGGATCACATTCCAGGAGAGGAAACACTATGAAGAACCAGAGATGGGAGAGAACAAGATGCATTTAAGGGCCTAAAAAGGGAATGTTCTCCTGGAGAGCAGAGTAAGTGAAATGGGGGCACTAGGTAAGCTGCAATATTGGACAGACTCTAGAAAATGGCACCAGATTGGTCATTATAACACATATAGGTTTTATTCCAGGAAGAGGAACATTTTTAAAGCTTTCAATAAGTTGTATTATTACAAAGAGGGGTGATTTGATCACACTTGCATTTTAAAAAGGTCACTCTGGGTACCAAGTAGAGAAGAGAATAGAGTAGAATAAGGGTGGAGGTTGTGATCTAATAGGTCATAGTAGTTCAGTGAGAGATGTGGGTAGCTTAGAAAAAGAAAGAGATAGTGGTAATGGGAGGAATGGATAAATTCAAGAATTTATGATTGAATTATAAGGAAGTTGAAGAAGAGGATTGAAAATGCCCTCAAAGTTTCTGAAAAGTGTGTTGTCCTAGATGATTGGAAATTGAGTGTGTACGAAAGCTCAAATGCTATTAGAAGTCAAGTAAAATAAGTTGAAGAGGTGGGAACCAGATTAAAATGAATTGAGGATTAAGAGATTTTTTAAAAATGGGGGAAAAACCTAAGAACAGAAGTTCAGGTTTTAAAGAATAGATATTATTCAATTCAAGCAGCCGTCATAGAATTAAGCAGATTAACATGAAGAAAGAAGAATAATTCTCTGTTTCCAGGGGAAAACAGAGAGAAGTAAGAGACGGGAGCAGGAGTGCATGCCAGCAAGATGGCAAGGCACTGGAAAAGGTAAAGTCACTGAGAAATCCCCAGTAAAAATATGGCCAACAGGACTTTTAAAAATAGAAATATGTAGTGAATGATCATTTTTAATGTTGATATGCCCCACCCTGTGGGATACAACCAATTCCATCATCTTCAATTCAGTACACCCACCTTACTAGGGAGTACCTTGTGTTACTAGGTTGTATGACAAAATAGAGAAAGAGCTAAATTTCTTGTATGGTGTTCCTTGGTGGCACCAAAATAACTAAAAAATATAGCAGGAGGAAAATACTCTCCTACCCTAAGAATTTTCAGAAATCTTGGGAGCTGGATTTTTAGTCAATCTAGACCTCAGGGCACAAGAAGACCCCCAACTGACATTAAATTGTGTAAACTTTATCTTCATTTTTACTAAGACTGGTTACTGTCAAGGAACAATGTGTGTGGCCACTGACAAGTTCTTTATATGGAGATAGTAGTGATCCCATTATAACCAACTGAACTAAT
>NW_024414460.1:0-9636 GCF_014898765.1 Herpailurus yagouaroundi | reverse complement strand
TGCTGTCGGAACACAGTCTGTCAGGCCCCTCCGCTTTTTGCAAGCCAAACTCGGGGGCTCTGCTTGGCCGGCGAGCCGCCCCTCCGCCCCGGCTCCCTCCTGCTAGTCAGTGGAGCGCGCACTGCCTCGCTGCCCTTCCTACCCTCTTCCGTGGGCCTCTCGTCTGTGCTTGGCTCCGGCGACTCCGTTCTGCTAATCCTCTGGTGGTTTTCTGGGTTATTTAGGCAGGTGTAGGTGGAATCTAAGTGATCAGCAGGACGCGCGGTGAGCCCAGCATCCTCCTATGCCGCCATATTCCCTCTCTCCAATTAACGTGTTTTCAAGTTTAATAGCATTTAGGTCCAAACAATTGTTCCATCACACTGATTTTTGTACACATCTGTGTGGCCACTGAATTTCAACTTCTTATGGGCAAGTCAACTAAGTCTTTTCTGATTCCTCTATCTATATTGCTTACAGAGATGGATTTGGCACAAAGCTAAATAAGCTTAAGTTGTGGTATACAGCCTTCACCAGGCTATCCCCAGCACCTCCTGGATGGATCCTCCCCAGTGTTTTCACATGATCCTAAGTTTTTGCAAAATTTATAGAAGCAAGGCATTTTAATTAGACTACTGCATAGTTCTGTGGTTTAGTTTACATTAGTAATTTTTGTCTTGTTCTTAAATACAGCTTTCCAACTTTTAAAGATTTGGCCCCACAAAACTTAGATTCTCCCTTGCTGACACATAAGTTTTAATTTGCCTTTTTTTTTGAATGAATAATAAAGGAGAGGATGATGGATGAGTGTGTTATTAATCAACACATTCCATTAATCAACACATTCCACATACTGTTTGGTAATTAGCATTACTGGCAAAAAATGTTCCACAAGCCACCAAACAGGTAATCCTAACATATCACTTTTATATAATGTCTATGAATTTCCAAAGCTCGTATACAGACATATCTTTAATTGAATCTTCCTACCACCCCTTCGCTTAAATTTGATCTTCAATTAAATTGGTCAATATCAAAATGTTTACTACTGTGCTATTTATAGGAAAAGTACTGTTATGCTCAATGGTTATAGTTAAAATTGAGTGATTTGCTCATGTTTGTACAGTGTTAAGACTGGGAGGCAGCTGATAACCCTCTGATACCAAGTGCACTCGTTTCATACAACATGGTGCTTAAAAATGTATTTAAATAAACTAAAACTTATTCTATAAACAAGAAAGCTAAAATAAAATAGAATTGATAATATTGTTGACCTCAAATGATGAACATTCACTTTCCCTTTTTTTCCCCTTATTCTATCTTTTTCTTTCCTTTCCTTCTCTTTTCTTTCTCTTCTGTTTTGGATGTAGGTGTTTACTATCCAACTGTCATAAAGCTAAAGCTTTTTTGAAAAATCAAAACTAACTTCTGCACCTAAGATGAAAATGTGGTTGCTGGTCAGTCACCTTGTGATAATATCTTTTACAACCTGCTTATCAGGTAAGAAATATCCTTTGCATATTCTCCATAAATTATGTCAATGTAATCAGTATGTGTGTATTCGCCTTATTAAATCTGGTGCATGAAGTTAGTATTCATATTTTTTGACATCTGTGTCAGACAAGTAAATTAATATATATTAAAGCCGACCCTATTTTCCTTTTTATTTTCAATTAAAATATCACAAGATTAAATCAATCTTATGTAGTAGTGTGCTGCTTAATGTTTAAAATGTGGATCTCTGGGAGAGAAAAGTGTCCCTGCTGCGTAACATTTATCAATGGCTGGGGACTAAATATTTCTGCTATACCCAATCTTGACAAATTGACATAATTTAAAGTGCCATTGGAAAAGATATACAATAGCTCACCATTATATAGTATTTTCACCGTAAGGATACAGTACCTTAAGTAACCTCAATTGGGTAAATAAAAGTAAAAGGTAGTAAAATAATTAGAGTAATGGGCTTTAAGCATTTGTTACTTTTGTTTTTAATGAATTGATTTGTAACTTAATATTCAATTCCTATTACTGGCTGGTGTTGTGAAAAACAATTTTAAAATAATCTACAGTGTGTTCAAGGACATTAAAAACAACAAAGCAGTTTTGAAAGTGCTGTAGTTTTAGGAGAGATACTATACCTCTGTCTTTTTTTTTAATTTTTTTTTCAACGTTTATTTATTTTTGGGACAGAGAGAGACAGAGCATGAACGGGGGAAGGGCAGAGAGAGAGGGAGACACAGAATCGGAAACAGCCTCCAGGCTCTGAGCCATCAGCCCAGAGCCTGACGCGGGGCTCGAACTCCCGGACCGCGAGATCGTGACCTGGCTGAAGTCGGACGCTTAACCGACTGCGCCACCCAGGCGCCCCTATACCTCTGTCTTTCAAAGACAACTACAAAGGATTCAGAAATATTTCCTACAAGGAGAGGGGCATTATATTTTTATCTGAAAGCAACATGTTTTCTAACAATCCATTTTTCTAATACCTTCATTTCATTGCCTTAACTCAGTAAATACTTATTTGGTTATTATTGAGTGTAAGACTTAGATGGAAATTATTTTCATATCAGTCCCCATTTTTGTTTTAATGATGAACCTGCTAGACATCCTACTGTACTTTTTGTTTATTATTAAGGAAATAAAAATGCTATTTTATTTTGGGGACTAGTTTTTATTATGATGACTTCAGAATCCATAAAATATAATAATTCTATCAGTGCTTGAGAATTTTAATGACATTGCTATAATGACAGGAATTACACACACACACACAATTACATGCATATTTATCTACATATTATACAAATATAATAAAATTTTGTGGTAGGATTATTTTGGCTAAGTCTTATTTGTATGAATAAAATGAAGGAATAACCTTATTACTACTGAAAATTTGTCCTAATTCTATTGACCACAAATTTTAATGCAACTATAAAATGCAAAGAAATGAAATAAATAGTTGCAAACATGTGAAGATACATCAACCATAATAAGAAATGGCCAGTAATGTCATTTTATTAACTAGTATCAGTTACTTGAGTAATGTTTCAAACCACAGCTTGAAAAGCTGCTTTGGGATTAAAATTGCTTTTTCTTTTATTTTTAGAGTTTACATGGTACAGAAGATATGGTCATGGAGGTAAGTTGATAAAAGAATAAATTTTTAAATAACTTTTCCAAATGAACCATATTTTATTTCTAAGCAATTAAATCTATAAACTTAATGGCAAATAAATTTTAGATAACTTGGAGATTCTATAAGATAGTTTATCTGGGGTCATAAAACCACTTGTTTCATTGCCAAAATGAATGAATGGATACACCACAAACAAATATGCTATTAGATTATTATAGCAGATTGAAAATATATTCTAGGTGGCCTTTAGTTTTTCCTAATGCTTTGTAACAATTTAATGCCATGAAGTTTTGAAGCAATATTTTAAATATTGTAAACACCTAACTTACTTTTGAAATCCTCTTGCTTTGTTGAGAAAAAAAGAACTCTCAACAAGTTCTTTAACTTGTTAAAGTTAATGACATTGGAACCTTAAGACACAGTTTAGTTAGGGCTCCAAAGATGGTGCAGAGTTTATTGTTTATAATTTATTAAGTATAACTAGTGATTCTGCTAATTTAGATTCTACTTCAACCACTGAATATTTCTGACCAGAAATAGAGGCAGTGGTATACTGGATAAGACAGAATCTAGAGTAAGACCAACTTGGATTTGCATATTCAACCTGGTATTCACTAGAGATTGTGATCTTGTACAAATTATTGAACTTCTATGAGCTTTACTTTCCATGTATAAAAATCACATGGTTCTTGTAAAGACTAAAAAAGAATGTGGTGATAGATTCTAGCATAGTGATCATACATGATAGGTACTCAGTGAACACACTAAGACTCGTAGCTTATAAAAGCTACTGCATAGTGGTAGGACAATGAAAAAATTAGAAAGAGGCACTGAGCAAACAGTGCTACAACTTGCATGCCAAATCAACAATATTCATGCTAGAGTGGGTCAGAAGAACTTTCGTTTGTAGGTTGCCTTGAGGGTTATGGGAAAGTCTTAGCATGAATTCCACCAAAGCCATTTCTGTTCCCACCTTGTGAGTTAGGAATCACTGCATGTACATTATATAAAGATCAGTAAGATATGTTTCTTGACTTCAACAATCTTACTGTATACTAGGAAATAAGTTAGTAGATAACGAAATTATAAGAAAAATGTAATGAGCATTTTAAAAGATTTTCCTTGAGGAAAAAAGGAATATTTAATGATGGGGGTAGTGCATTAGGGAATCTTGAAGTATTTCAAAAGTTAGAAATGGAGCTAATTCCAAATCAATGATGTGGAACAAAAACAACATAGAGTTAGGGAAATATGGGCTGTGTCAAGTCAGTGTTTCTCCAAGCATTTCAGAAAACACTTGTTCTACAGGATCTTAGTAGGAATTACATTAGAAAGGACTTCATTGTCAAATAAATTTGGGAAAGGTTAGTTCATAAAAGTTCAGTGGTTATTGTTAACTTTAAGTAATAAGTATTTATACTATGTATGTAATAAGTATAATACATATATTACTTGCTTAGGACTGCTGTAATAAAGTAACTCAACTTGGGTGGCTTATAACAATAGAAATGTATTGTCTCACACT
Source organism: Herpailurus yagouaroundi (assembly GCF_014898765.1). Lineage (NCBI taxonomy): Eukaryota > Metazoa > Chordata > Mammalia > Carnivora > Felidae > Herpailurus > Herpailurus yagouaroundi. Next base: position 4,993 of record NW_024414460.1, on the reverse strand, counting down.
TCTGGAGGCTAGAAGTCTAAAGCAAGGTATCATCAAGGCCATGTTTCCTCTGCAACCTGTAGGAGAAGGCTTCTTCTTTGCCTCCGCCAACTTTGGGTAGCTTTGGACATTCCTTGGCTCACGGCAGCATGACTGCAAATGTTCACCTCCATCTTCATATGTCATCTTCCCATGTCTCTTCACATCTTCCCTCTGTGTGTGTCTACGTCTGTGTCTTAATTGCCCTCCTTTTTTTAAGTTTATTTATTTATTTATTTTGAGAGTGCAAGCAGGGGAGGAGCAAAGGGAGAGAATCCCAAGCAGCTTCCGTGCTGTAAGCACAGAACCCAAAGCAGGGCTCAATCCCACGAACCGTGAGATCATAACCTGAGCCAAAATCAAGTGTGGGTCACTTAACCAACTGAGCCACCCAGGCCCCCCTGAATTTCCCTCTTTTTAAAGTTGCCAGTCATATTGGATTAGGGCCCACCTTTAACCTCATTTTAATTTGATTTTACTTTTGCAATTACCCTATTTCCAAATGTGTTCACGTTCTGATGCACCAGGGATTAGGACTTCAACATATCTTTTTGTGGGAGCACAATTCAACCAACAGTATTACACTGAGAGAAAAGTACTGTGAATCTCTGAGGAAAGAAGAGTTGTAAAATATCCAGATATTCCCAAGCTTATTCACCCACCCAGCTAGTAGTTACTAAGGGAAAAAAACCTCATTTATGCTGACCGATATCAAGTTAAATTCATGACTACTAACTTCAAATTAAGAGCTGGTACTGCCCAGCCAACATATTCCATTTCCCCAGTGAATTCATCTCCTCATTTTCCTAGCTCATGTCAGAGTTGCTTCCCTCTCTTCAAAACTCCAACAGCTCCTGGCTGTCCTTTACTTTCTATTACACAGAAGTGTTAGAGACAATCTCAAGAGAACTTCCACAAGTTCACCCCACTATATGTAGTTTCCTTCCACATCTATACTCATAGACTGTGTCTTCCTGCTTGTTTTATACGTGATCTCACCATACCAAACCCTATACCTGTGCACTTGTCCTATCCCATCTGGTTTATTTAAGTTCATGGCTCCAGTAATTGCCTGCCTTGTCTCCTCATCATCAGTTTCCCCCTCTCTACTCAATTATTACTGTCAACATATAGACATTCTGTAGTAATTTCTCTCATTTAAGTAATCATGTCTCTGCTAATCCCATACTGTATAGCTAATATCCCACTTTTCTATTCTTCTTTTCAACATTATTACTAAAAAAAAAAAATGGAGTATGCTTTCTGTCTTTCCTTCTCTGACCCATATTTCCCTTTGAACCTACTTTGATCAGACTTTCACCCCAGCATTCAACCAAGATGCTTTGTCCATGTCACCAATGATGTACACATTGTGAATCCAATAGTCAACACTAAGGCTTTCTACTTGACCTATTGGAAAAGTGATGCAGTTGCAGATATTACGTGTAGACATAATAACATCTACAGGTTGTATTTTTTTCTCATATGTATTTCTTTTAAAAGTAAGAGACCTTTCAGTAGTTCTCCAGTCACCTCAATGTCCAGAGTGGGGTCACACATTTACCTCCAGTAGGAAGGAGTAATGTAATGACATTAATGAGAGTCAACCTATATTTCTGAGTCATGTGACTGAAGATTTGATCCTTAAACATATCTGACCTTTGTCATCAGGGTAGGAGGGGAGGACTAGAACTGGTTAGTCAAAGAAGAATGTCTGCTACATCACTTAGGTGAGTTGAAAGTAAGGTTTGTTTTTTCACTTATGAATAGGAGAGTTCTATCCAATATATCATTTTGGATCTACAATAGTTTTTAACTATTACTTCATAGTAGTCTTAATAGCCTAGGTGACTAGCTTTTAAATAAAATAAATATATGCATTAAAATAATACATAGATATTTTTAGTTTGAAAAATAAAATATACCAAAATTTATTTAAAAATCCTAAAGCCCAACTCCACTCTTCTCCATGTCTCTTAAAAATTTCTTCCTCTTTTATTTTTTAGATTGTATGAAACCAACATGTATCCTATTGAGTTAAGAGAATGAATACAACTGAATTCCATATAGTGAACCTGTAATATTCAGATATTTAATTAATAACTGAATATTTGAGGGTAAATACTTATTTTAGATGCTTTCTCAATTACGGTCTGCTGTTACTTTACTTTAACAATAAGAAAAAAAATAATAAGATACAGCTATTTCAGGACCAACATTCACCTATACTAACCAAAAATGAAAATAAGTATCTCTTTAATTCCTTTGTAATTTAGTGACAAAAAAGAGTATGAGAAGAGATAAAACAGCAGTATAATACTTATTCTGTAGGAATTAGAGTATAAAACAATCTATAATTTGTGCATTGGGATTACCATATGACTATAATATTCAAAGCTAATATCAAGGAAAATTAAAATTCTGAAGAGAGAACAGATATGGAATTTCCATTGTCTTCACGGCACTTACACCCAAATTTTCATGACATGTTTCCCATAAGACTACCATCAAGTACTTAGCATTATTTTCATTTCATATAGCATTAGTCTATCTCTAATTATGGCTGGGATTTTATAGCATTCACTGCCTTATCATTATTTTGTGATATAGTCACTGTTATAAATTAAAATAGACTAGAGATAGCCTGAGGAGTCTAAGTCATACAAATAGGTCCACTAACTGGAGAGTGCTATATAGGGGGATATAGTCAGATATGAAGTAGGTGTGGGAAGATGCCCAGACAGTTAAGGAAAACACAGTGTGTAGAGGCTTTAGCAGTGGTCAAGGAAGGGGCTGCTATCAAGGACTTGATAGGCTCTTCTCTGGAAGATAAAGCCATGCAAAGGGAAATATGGTCAACCTTTCGCTAACCTGACCCTAGTCTCTGTTCTGATAATTTTGTTGCTACAACTTCTTCAAACCAATTCCTTTACATTTTAATTATAGTGAATTACTACAACATTATAGATTCCCCATGACTCTAAAGGATTGGGACACCCAGATATTCAAACTCCAAGCTCTGAACAGCCTTGTTTCCTTATCAGTGGGGAATGGTTGACAATGAAGACAGTAGGAAGAAGCATTCTTTGAGACTATTTAAATGCTGTCTCATTTAGAGAATTTATTGTATTTCAAGAGACTTGTAACACTCTCCATCCTATAATAATTGTAACATTGCAAATATTGTAAAAATCCCTGTGTTAGACTCTGTTCAAAATTTTTTGCCATTGCTTTTTTCTAATAGTTTTTTTTCCTTGAGATTCTTCTTATACTTATGTAAAATTATGTTTTTATAACTAACAGATTGAGATGACATATTACAGAATGAGAAACAGAATTTGTTTCAAAATAGATATAAAATGAATAAAAAATTATCTCAAGTACAAATCATAATTATGCTTCCAATTTTCAAACATAAAATAGAATAGCAAGATTACAGTGGACCATCTCCACATAAAGAGAGGTGAGGTAATCCCAGTTTAGAGAATACAACTGATTATGTTAGTGTTGGAATTAAGAATGGTACTGAAAAAAGCAGTAACTTTTACCTGTCATTCACATTTGTAAATTTGACAACAAATATTCTTATATGATTTTATTCTTATTAATCTTCGTGATCAAATTTAAGAAATGAGCTTATAGGGCACCAGGGTGGTTCAGTTGGTGAAGCATCAAAGCTCTTGATTTTGGATCAGGTCATGATCCCAGGATTGTAGGATTGAGTCCTGCTTCAGGCTTAGCACTAAATGTGGAACCTGCTTAAGATTCTCTCTCTCTCCACCCAACTCTGCCCCTCTCTCCTACTTGCACTCCTCAAATAAATAAATAAATTAATTAATTAAATAAATAAAGAATTTAAAGAATTGAACTTATTTCTGCAAGAGACTAACATCACATGGTAGAAAACTGGTGATTTTGCATTAAGAGTAAATCAAAAGAAAGAGTGATATGAAATGTTGTCTTCAATTAGCTTGAGAAATCATCCATAATTTTGTGCTTCTTTTTAGAAGAATTTACCCTCTAAGAAAAAGGGCACATATTTAAAAACTAATCTTCTTTTTCTGTAACGTAATACCTATTTCTTGTCTTGGGTGCCCTATACCCTCATAATACATCCAAAGCACTGTAACTTATCATGTAATTACTTCCATGGCTGTAGAAAAAAACAGTAAGATGGTCATATTTTCTGTTTCTGAGAGTGTAATGCTTGCATTAATGATTCCTTTACTGAGCCTCGTGTCCTCCCAGAAATTTCTTTTTCCTTGATCTGAGTGCCCTAGTGGAGTGAACAGAATGATGAGCTCAGACCCTCTTCAAGGGGGTTGTGAGGATCACATTCATAGATTCACCCGCATGCCCATGCAATTCACAAGCTTCTCTTGAGTAATTTATCTTTTAAGGACCCAAATATGTTCCCCAAATAAAATATGTACAGTAATTGCTAAACCATCTAAATGAATACATTGTTTTATTTAGGCCTGTACATTTTACAAAAGCAGGGACCCTCTATTTATAAAATAATACTTACCAGGAACATTACTGTGATGTGAAGTGTGTCCTTTTCTGCTTTTGACCTAGAGAATGAGACGAGGAAAGTATCTTGCTTAAATGCAGTGTTCTCTCAATGTGAAAAATAAATCCAATATTTTGGTGGAAAGTAGCTTCATATTTTTGTCCCCTGAATGTTTTGTTGTCTGTTCCTATAAAGGCCAGATGGATGAGGAATATGAAGAAATATATATGTAATTTATGAAGAGTCCTTGTCTTTGAGAAAGAAAAATAGCATGGGGTACTACTAGTATTATCCAGTTTGGCATATAAATTTCAACTCACTTCACCCAAAAAGTGTTTAATCTTTACATATACTCCTTGAGATATTGCTTGGCAAGAGATACAATCTCGTCATTATAAGTATGTGACATTTGATTATTTTCCATGGAAATTTTCATTGCTGGTCTCTTTTCTGAAAAAAAAA
>NW_024414459.1:0-3100 GCF_014898765.1 Herpailurus yagouaroundi | reverse complement strand
TGCGCGGGGGGCACACGGGGAGGTTCCTCCGGCCCGGGCGCCACGGCCTCGTCCCGTCGGCCGGGCGGCTGCAGGGGCGGCGGCGGCTCGGCGCTGCCTCCGTTCGCGTCCTCCGCCGGGCCGGGCGCCGGGCGCCGCTGCCGGCACAGCCATTGCGGCTCCACGATCCTCTTGGCGAAAGGCATCCCGCGAAGCCGGGCCGCGACTTTCTGGTCTCCTCAAAGAGCCCCTGGCGAGCGGGTAACCGGGCGCGCCCACCTGGGCGGAGAGGGAGCGGGAGTCGGGCAAAGGCGCGACCGGGCGGTCCGGGTACGCGGGGGCTCCTCCGTTCACCTGGTCTCCTCCTCTTCCCCGCCCCTCTAGCAAATCAGTCCACCTGGTCCTCCTCCGGGCGCACCGTTCCCTGGGTAGGATGACAAGAGCCGGGCACGGAAATCCGGGGGGTGCGCCTGGGCTCTCCTCACTTGCTTCCAATCCCGGTCGGCTGGCTCAGCTCCATCATTCCTGCCTCGCCGCCGCCGCTGCCGCCGCTCCGGCCGCTGCCGCCGCCACCGCCTATATAAATGGGCGTGTATGTGTGTGTGTGTATGTGTGTGTGTGCGTGCGCGTGTGTCTGTCCGAGTGTGTGTGTGTGCGCGCGTGTCTCGGTGTGAGTGTGTGCGCGCGCCTCAGTTTGAAAGTACCCCGGCGCAGGCCTCTCCCCGCGCGCCCCTCGGCCGCCCCGGGGAGCGACTGCGCCCGGGATCTCACTCCCTCTCTGGGCGGGCGGGGAGGAGGTTTCGGAAAGGCGCTTTGAAAACCCGGAGAGAGGAATCCGCCTCCAGCCCGGGCGCAGGAGGCGGCGCGGGGGCGGCGGGGCGGACGCAGGGCGGAGGGAGGCCGGGGCGAGGGGGGCGCAGCGCCCTGTGCGGCCGCTGGGAGTCACTGGTGGCCTCGCCGCGCCCGGCGAGCTCCGACGCGCAGACACTTCCTCGCACCCGAGGGGTTAGGGTAGAGACTCTCAGCGTGGTGGGGGCGGGGAGTCCTCAAATTGAGGCTGGGGTTGTGGGTAGCGAGCGCAGAAGCTGGAGGGTGGGGTACTGGGGATGCGGCAGATTTGGCGTGTTGGAGCAAGTTGCTTCGCCGAATTCCAGCTCTGAGCAAGTCCTTTGGGTTCTTAGCAGGAAAAACTGGGCTGCCCCTCGGAGAGCCCCGGGTTCCGTGAGCGCAGTGAGACAGATGGGCTGGGAGGTAATGGGGCTCGGGCGCTTCCCAGAGTGGCCAGGATGCGGTCTATACCTCTTCCCAGGCAACTCTCCCGCCGCTTGCGCTGGGTCAGGTCTCTAAAGAATATCATGAATGAGGCCCAAACCACCAATGAGCGAAAGCCCCAGAAAACTGCTTGCAAAACTCATTGACACGTTAGGTGAGATAGGCCGGATCACCTGCGCGTTACCCTACTGTGCTGATCACACACAGGGATTTTAGAGTTCTTTATCGGCGAGATGATGATTCCCAGAAGAAAGTTTTCCCCTTCAGCTAACTGAAAGGTATAATTTCTAAAAATGCATGTATTTCGATTGCAGCGGGCTGCAGGCTGGATGCTGTCAGCCTAAAACCTAAAAAAAGAGTTTGGGAAATGTTAATAAAACACATGCTTTCATCCCTCCAAAAAGAATACTGTAAAAATATTTTTTTTTATTCTAAAGCCACAAGCCAGATCTTGGGAATGCAGCCTTCATTTCATGTGTCTAAAGAGAACATGGAAAAAATATGTTTTATGGCAACAATAAAGTCCTCCAGTCCTGCCCTGGTGCCTCCTCTCTCCCTGCCTTTAGTGGGAGCCTGCACAGGGCCCCACAGTCAGCACTTTGGACCGGCCCACACTTTGGTTATAAAGGCTTCAACAGACCCTTCTCTTATTTTACAAAAAAAAAAAAAAAAAAAAAAAAAAAAAAAAAGGCAAGGGAATGTCCTCGTTCGTAAAAGATCCAGGGTGGGAATTTGGGGGCAAAGAGCCGTGATGTCTGCAAGGTATACACAAATGGCTCAGTAACAACAGCAAGAATAATGATAACAGTAATGTCCGTGTACAAAGAAAAGAATATGGCAAAATAACGTGTCTAAGTAAAGGGCATTGGGGTCATCGTACATTTCCCGCAACTGCAAATTTGATTTTGTTTCCAAGCAAACAGTGAAAGAAACAAAACATTTTTGGAAAAGGGTGTTTTAGGAGTTTCTTTTTTTTTTTTTTTTAATCTCGCGAATCTAAAAAGCTTAGAGCTGGTTGTTTTCAAATTTAGCTTTACTTGTTAATATGTTCAAAATTCTGAACATGCGTTCTGCTAGGTGGCCAAGCCACACACGCCTCCCTAAACAAATGGAGGCATAAAGAACAATGAGGGGTTTTAAAGGCATCCAGTTAGCAAGCCTGTGGCAAGTCTGCCCTGCCTCTCACTCCCCCTCACCCTGCGCTGCCCTATTAATAGCTTCGGGGGGCCAAGGGAGTGGGCCCAGATGAGCCCTGATGTAGGCAGTGAGTGGTGTGGGGCTGATATTTCTAAGGGGAGCTTCTGGACATTGTTGAGTTCCTGCCCCGGACCCCAGGGCCCCTGCCCACCGCCAGAGGAGACTGAAGAAGAGGGGAGGAGGAGTCCTCCTCCAGGCCCAGGAGCGGGGAGGATTCCAGGGGGCAGTTAAGTTCAAGAACAGGCTAGGGATGTTGGTGTCTGCCCCAAAGTGGTCAGCATAGACCGAAGTCAAGATTTCAAAATGAATTCAAAGCACAGTTCAACCATGCGAAAAGGAGAACTCTCTTTGTAATCTCCTGGGCTCCTGGTCATGTGCTGGCAAAGCCATTTGGCTCAAAATTAAAAGCTTTGATTTTGGCTTTTGAGCTCCTTCCCTCTCAGTCCGCTGTAAGGTACGAATAAAATCGCCTCTAGAAAGGTGATTGTTATACATCCGTAACGCCACCTAAATAGACACTAGGTGTTAGCTTTGCAAGCACAGCTTTAAGGGGCACACCTGGGTGGCCCAGTCAATTAAGCCTCGGACTTCAGCTCAGGTCATGATTTCCAGGTTCCTGAGTTTGAGCCCCATGCGGGGCTCAAACTCAGGA
>NW_024414458.1:0-2773 GCF_014898765.1 Herpailurus yagouaroundi | reverse complement strand
CATAAGTTGCTAAGTCTGCAAAAGGCTTGAAGTAATGAATAAAAACTGCCAAACAATGCAACAAGTGGCAAATCTCTCCTAATAATGATCTTTCTTCATTGAAAAAAGATGGAGATTTCTATGATAGCAAAAGCTTTGCCACCATTAAAATCTAATTCATAAGTGGTAACTAGCATCTGTGTTTCAAAATACAATTGCCCTGGATAGTGACACATGAAACGTTAAGTCCACGTGGGAAGGTAATTTACCTGAGTTCTTTCCTCAGTCCAAACAGGGGCGGGGGAGTTAATTTTGGCTATTGTGAATACTACTGCAATGAACATGTGAGTGCAGATATCTTTTTTGTGACACTGATTTCATTTTCTTCAAATACATACCCAATAGTGGGATTTGCTGGGTCCATGGTAGTTCTATTTTTAATTTTTTCAACACCCTCCATTGCATTTTCTATAATAGCTGTACCAGTTTACATTCCTGCCAATAGTGAGCAAGGATTCCCTTTTTTTCTAATAGCCAAGATATGGAAACAACCTAAGTGTCTATGGAGAGTTGAATGAATAAAGAAGATGTGACATATAATTAATTATGTATCTATTAGATATGCTCTATTACATATTATATATCTATTGTATACTATTAATAAATATATAATGTAATATTATTCATCTGTAAAGAAGGAAATTCTGCCATTTGTACCATTATGGTTGAATCTGGAGGACGTTATGCTAAGTGAAACAAGTCAGACAAAGACAAATACTATATATGTGGAATGTAAAAGAGTCATTCTCACTTATATGTGGAATGTAAAAGAGTCATTCTCATAGAATCAGAGAATAGAACAGGGGTTACCAGGGGCTGGGAGATGGTGAAAATAGGGAGCTATTGGTCAAAGAGTACAAACTTTCAGTTGTAAAATAAATTCTGGGGACCTAATGCACAGCATGATGACCATAGTTAATCATACTACATTGTATGCTTGAAATTTACTAAGAGAGTAGATCTAACTTACCACATCAAAAAAAGTAACTATGTGAGGTGACAGATGTGTTAATTAACTTGATTGTGATAATCATTCACAAATGCATACATATATTAAGCCATCGCATTATACACTTTATATACACTTTTTATTTGTCAATTATATCTCAACAGAGCTGGGGGAAAAAGAAGAAAAAGGAAGAAAAGAGTTTAATTAGGGAGAAAATGGAGAAGAGGAGGAGAAAATGTCTATTTTGGAGCACAGACTCTGCCTGTACCTATCATTGTAATACTTTTTTCTCAATAGTATTCTGGCTACATTCCCCTTAATTAAATTTTCTTTTTTTTTTTAATTTTTTTTAACGTTTTTATTAATTTTTGAGACAGAGAGAGACAGAGCATGAGCAGGGGAGGGGCAGAGAGAGAGGGAGACACAGAATCAGAAGCAGGCTCCAGGCTCTGAGCCATCAGCACAGAGCCCGACGCGGGGCTCGAACTCACAGACCGCGAGATCATGACCTGAGCCGAAGTCGGACGCTCAACCGACTGAGCCACCCAGGCGCCCCTAAATTTTCTTTTTTTTTTAAAGTTTATTTATTTATTATGAAAGAGCATGCACTGGGGAGGGGCAGAGAGAGAGGGACAGAGTGAGAATCCCAAGCTAACAGCACAGAGCCCAACGTGGGGCTCGATCCCACAAACCCGTGAGATCATGAACTGAACGGAAATCAAAAGTTGGACACTCAACCAACTAAGCCACCCAGGCACCCCTCCCTTTAATTAAATTTTCATAGCACAACAATTTTGTCATGCTTTCTACAGAGATAATAGAAAAGATAACTGTCTTTTCTCTAGCATGTTGATGTGTTTTATACCACTGATAGCTTAGAAAAGGGTCTTTAAGGGTTACAACTCACTATTGGTAATGTGTTAATTCTTAGGAATGTTCTTAAATTTGGGGAAACTTCCATCAAGTATTTTTCATGTATGAGCTGTAATAATTCATTGGAAGAATATTGCACAGAGCAGCTTCTGGGTTCCTTCATTTCAAGTGTCATCTTTTGCTAGCCACAAACTTCCGGTAACTTGGCACAACAGGACACATTCATACAGCAGTACAGTCTCTGGTTGTGTGCTTTTGGGTCAAAACACGGGGTAAGTTGGCCCAGTAGGTGACAGGAGTATTCTTGGAAGTCATTTCTACATGGGTGTGGCTAGCGATAATCTAGTAAACCTGGAAGTGACTGTAAGCCACACAAAAATATCCCACTAAATCCAAACTAAATGTATCTCCAACTTGACTTCCTTTTTGCTGGATCTGGAAAATGGCCATAATTACTCAGCCAACTGACACAAGAAAATGTGTGATAGAGAAGTGGTTGGGGAAAAAAGAGCGAGAGGTCTTTATTTCAGTTAAAATATCTCACTTTCGAGGCCCCCGGGTGGCTCAGTCGGTTAAGCGTCCAACTTTGTTTCAGGTCATGATCTCACTGTTTGTGGGGCCAATCCCCTACATCGGGTTTTGCACTGATTAGTCCCTGCTTGGGATTCTCTCTCTCTTCCTCTCTCTCTGCCCCTCCCTGACTCATGCTTTCTCTCTCTTTCAAAATAAAGAAAATAAAACTTAAAAAAAAAAGTCTTACTTTTAGAAAAATTACAAAAACGTATCACCACGTGAATATGTTGCTAGAGACCCTCACTCCACTGCAAGTGTCTTGGAAGAGGCTTGTGCACGTAAAGATCCCTGACACTTTAAAGTTTATTTTTATTTATTTTGAGGGAGAGAGAATGTACA
>NW_024414457.1:0-2799 GCF_014898765.1 Herpailurus yagouaroundi | reverse complement strand
GCTTTATGTGACTTTAGCTCAAATTGTTCTCTCCAAGTTTTCTGTGTTCTCTGTTTTTTATGCCCCCCCCCCCCCCCCCCCCGGCCCGGGCTTTTCCTGTCTCGGCTGGGCTACTCCTACTCATCACGGCCTCATCTTCTCCAGGTAGCCTTCTCTGTGTTCACACATATAATTACACATGATACATATTCCAAAGGGAAAACAAAGGGTTGTGACAGAAAATTACACCTGTTCATTGATTACTCATTATATGTGAAGCATTATAGTAGGCAGTGAACATACAAATATGAACAGGACACTCTTGTATCATTGCTAATTATGTGTTTCCTCCCACTATGCCAGCACGGAAGTTCTAAGAGGGAAGGGCCTGTGTCTGTTTTGTTTACAAGGCATCCTCTTGTGTGTTTCCTTGGGCTGTTTCCCCAGAAACAAGCCCAGCGCCTGGCATGCAGTGGATAATCACTGAATGTGTGCTGGTGGCAAGCAGGAATCAATGATCAGTATCTATTTCATGTAATTATGTGTGTGTTTCTCTATAAATCTATATCTATGTCTAGGTCTATATGTAGCTGTCGCTATATACCACCTATCTATATCTGTCAGTTATGTTAGGTGGACCTGGGAACATGTTTGAAAGTATGTAGTATAAGGACTGAGATTGATAAATTTCAGTGATCAATTCCAGCTAGTTTGTTAGCCAGCAAGGGGCACATCGGTGGAATTGTGGTGGAAGCAATACGTATCATTGCCCGGCCTTCCCGGCCAGGGCGCTTCTTTCCCCGCACTGAACTCCCAGGTAGCTGAAGGTGGGCTTGAGCAGAAATCCCCAGATGCTCGGTATCGTCCCTAAGGGGCCGCGACCAGGACCAGGAAGTCCTCTTTTCCCAGGGGTTGTGCAAGCCCCGAAGACCCTCCCACTGCTCGCGGCCCCGGCTGCGCTCCCACCTGAACCTCTCTTGACCCGCGGTATCCCAGATCTGGAGCTTGATGCGTTTTCCTGGCTCGATCTCCACCAGACGGGAGAAAAAATCCACCCCCACGGTGGGGTCCGAAACCTGGGCAAAGCGGCCTTCGGTGAAGCGGCGGATCAGACAGGATTTGCCCACCGTGGAATCCCCGATGACAATGAGCCGGAACTGGTATAGCCAGATGGCCTCCATAGCCGGGGATCAGCAGGTCTCCTTGGCCCGGGCCGGCCTTGGGCGGCGAGAGGGGCGCCCAGCCGAGGCCTCGGAGAGCGTGGTTTGGTCCGGATCTAGATCGGCCACGAGCACATCGCTGGCCTGGGAGCCCGAGGCGAGGTAGGCCCAGGCGCAAGGAGAGCGAAGGAATGGATGCTGCGCTCGCAGAGGTGATGAAATGGCAGCAGCATCAGCACCACGCACTCTGACTCATCACTGACAACCAAGTTACTGTAATCCCGCGCGTAGACGCGACGCCCGGGCCTGCCGCACTATCTGTAAAAGGAGCGCACACAGAAACAGCCGCAAAAATAGCTCCTTCCTTTCTTTTCTAATTCCTCCACCCACCCACCTCCTCTTCTTAATTTTTTTCCTTCATCGTCGAAACCCAAAAGTAATGCCTTTTTCATTAAAACTAACAAAACAATGCAAGGATGTACACAAAAGGCAGGTCCATCATTATCTGACACCCCCCCCTCCCCCAAGATACTAACAGCTTGGGATATATTCTTCCATGCAAATATACAAGCACATAATTTTTTTTTTTTTTTTGCTGTTTGATTTTACAAAAATTGGATCAAACTGGGCCATTACCCTGGCATTTGCTTTTTGCATGACAATGCTGCAATAGTGATTCTAAGTATAGTCACATGCGTTATTTCTAGGACCTAGAGTCTTTCAAAAGGGAACACGAAGTGAAAGAGTAGGAGTATTTTAAATGTAATGAATATGGACATTATACCTTGCAAAAACGTTTATTAATTTAAATTCTACTTAGCAATGTGTGAAAAAACCCTTTTTTCGCCTTTTTTCAAGCATCATGTTGTATTCTTTCCAAATTCTTGCCAGTCTGATGTAGTTAAATAAAAAGGTGATCTTTGTTTTATTTTACATTTCCCTGGTACTAATGAGGTCAATACCATTTCATGTGCATCGGCCATTTGCATTTCCTCTTCTGGGAATTGCCTCTTCAAATCTTTTGCTCTTTTTTTTTTTTTTTAATGCAATCCCTTATCATTGCCTTACTCAATTAAAAAACAGCTTTATTGGTATATAATTCACACACCATACAATTCGCTCATTTGAAGTGCACAGTCCAATGCTTTTTAGCCTAGGCACAAACTTATGCAACCATCACCACAGTCAATTTGAAAATATTTTCAGGGCCATCTGGGTGGCTCAGTCAGTTATGCATCCAACTTTGGCTCAAGTCATGATCTCACGGTTTGTGGGTTCAAGCCCCTCGTCAGGCTGTGTGCTGACAGCTTGGAGCCTGGAGCCTGGTTCAGATTCTGTGTCTCTTTCTCTGCACCTCCCTTGCTCGTTCTCTCTCTCTCTGTCAAAAATAAATAAACATAAAAAAATATTTTCATCCCAGGGCACCTGAGTGGCTCAGTTGGTTAAGCGGCCTACTCTTGATTTCAACTGAGGTCATGATCTCATGATGGCAGGATCCGGCTTTGCATGGAAGCTTCTTGAGATCCTTTCTCTCTCCCTCTCTCTCTGACGCTCCCCCACATGCGCGTGCTCTCTCTCTCAAAATAAATAAGTAAACATTAATAAAACAAAATATTTTCGGGGCGCCTGGGTGGCGCGGTCGGTTAAGCGTCCGACTTCA
>NW_024414456.1:0-2002 GCF_014898765.1 Herpailurus yagouaroundi | reverse complement strand
GGGGGGCCGCGGCCCGCGCTCCAGCCGCGGCGCGCCGGCTGCAAACTTTAGCATCTCCCGGTCTGGCATCCGCTGGAGGGAAGAGAGAGAGAAGCGTCTCCCGTGGCTTCTCCTGCAAAGGTTTTCTCTTCTCGCCTCCGTGAAAAAGGATAACGAGATGGGGGTGGGAGCAGGAAACGGTTTAAGTTAATTTAAACTGTCTGCCGCAGGCAACAATCCAGAGAAGGTTTTTCCCTGTTTTTCAGAGGCACGTCTGAAGCACTGAGGGAAGCTCTTTGCTGCAGCCCAGCGGCCACTGGTAGATCTTGGAAAGTGGAGGCTGGAGGCGCCGCTTAGAGAGGGTCCCATGGAGGAGCAGCACCCAGGCCTGGCGGTGGCCGAGGTCGGGGAGTTGCGGGGGGGGGGGGGGGGGGGGGGGGGGTTGGGTCCGGGGCCCTTGAAGGGGCGTGGCTAATACTGCCCGAGGGCTTTCTCTTTGCCAGGCACCTTTCGTACCTGGAGCTTGTTTTATCGGCCAGAAGCCTTGAGGTTGGTGACATTCGTCCCGCTTGGCAGATAGGAAACTGAGGCCCAGAGGAGTTAAGGGCACAGATCCAGGAAGTGTCAGAGCCCAGGTTTTAAGTCATGAAGGACCATCCAGAGAGCTCACTATCTAAAGGGCTCTGCCATGCTGCTGACAGGAGATGCTGTGACCGTTCCCATCGTACAGATAAAGACACTGAGGCCTCCAGAGGGTTATCCAGGGCACTTGTCTATAGTCGGCTGCCCAGACCCTCATCCCACCCCCACACCTGCAATTCTCCCTTGAACCCTGGGAGCTGACCTCAGATGGCTGCAGAGCTGGCGGGGGAGTGTTGGGAATCCGCCTCTGAAGAGGCCCCAGGGGGCAGTCACTGACAGCGTTCTTGATGACCCAGGCAGTGTGCAAGGTTCAGGGGGCCTCAGAGGCTGAGCCCACCCGACCCCTCCCCACCTGTCTCCTCTCTCCCTCCTTGGTGCCCAGAGGCATGACATTAACACGTGGGGCTTCATTTCACCCGACAACTCATTCCTGCATTCAGTCAGTATTTACTGAGTGTCTGCTGAGGCCAGGCACTGTGCTTGCTGGACAGCGAGGGGACAGTGGTGGACAGGGTGCTTAGTGGTGGAGGCAGGTGACAAGTCAACCAAGGAACGCACACAAGCTGATCTTGGACCCTAATAAGTGCTGGGGAATAAATGACGTGAGGTGATACACTAAAGAGGGCTGGCGTCGGGGGACCCTGTTGTCACCGCTCTTATCTGAACCCTTTGCCACTGCACCTGTTGCACTCTGACATGTGTGTAACGTCTGCACCTGTCCCCCCGACCAGGTGTGACAGCTCTGGTAACCTGCTAAAGCAGCTCAGAGATGGCTGAAGAGTCTCCCGCAAAGCATTGACACCGGTTTCAGGAACGGAGGTCACAGTGATGGTCAAGGTGCCCTGAGCCCTTATTCTGTTCAGTTGTATTCCTCGTCTCCATCAATCCGTGCAACAGCCTTTCAGATAGATACCGTTACTGACCCATTTGACAGATGTGGAAACTGAGGTCACGCCTCTATCAAAGGAGAGCCGGGATTTGAACAAAGTGCCCTGATTTCAGCACCACGCTTCGAACCACGGCACCCTACAGTCTGACACCCAGCTGGCCTCAGACTCCGTGGGAAGTGCTTTAGGGAAGAGGTGGATGTGTCACCCCCCTCTCTGAGCCTTCATTCCCTGAGGCCCGCAAAACAGGGGTGAAGCACAAAGCTCACCTCAGCTGGTTGTTCATTTGAGGGATATGAGATAATCCAAGTGACCTGTCCAGCAAGAAGCCTGGAATCCAGAAAGGGATTTTTTAACTCAAGGATGAATGAATAAATAAAGGAGCTTTATAGATGTTAGTTTTCCTCATCATTCCCCAATTCTGTAATAATAATAATAGTTTTAAAAACCCCAATAACTCCTGCCAGGGCCACTTCTCTGCCCAAATTCCAGCA
>NW_024414455.1:0-1040 GCF_014898765.1 Herpailurus yagouaroundi | reverse complement strand
TTATCAGGGAAATACAAATAAAAACTACAGTGAGATACCAGCTCACATCTATCAGAATGGCTAAAGTGAATAACACAGGAAAGAACAAATAACAGGTATTGGTGAGGATGTGCAGAAAGGGGAACACTTTTACACTGTTGGAGGGAATGCAAACTGGTGCAGCCATTGTGGAAAACAGTATGGAATTTCCTCAAAAAGTTACAAATAGAACTACCTTCTAATCCGGCTATTTCACTAGTAGATATTTATCCAAAGAATTAAAAAATACTAATTCAAATGGATACACATACCCCAATGTTTATAGCAGCATTATCTACAACAGCCAAACTATGGAAACAGACCAGGTGTCCATCAACAGATGAATGAATAAAGATGTAGTGTGTGTGTGTGTGTATATATATATATATATATATACACATATATATTATATATGCACATATATATGTATACACACACACATATATATGTATATATACGTATACACACGCACACACAATGGAATATTACTCAGCCATAAAAATGAAATCTTGCCATTTGCAACAACGTTGATGGAACTAGGAAGTAATATGGTAAGTGAAGTAAGTCAGTCAGGTAAAGACAAATACCATACCATTTCCCTCATATGTGGAATTTAAGAAACAAGACAAATGAACAAAGGGGAAAAAAAGGGAAACAAGGACACCAAACACAGACTCATAACTTTAGAGAACAAACTGAAGGTTACTAGGAAGTAGGTCAGGGGTGGGGCTGGGGGGTAGATGGGTGAAATAGATGATGGGTATTAAAAGGTGCACTTGTATGAGCACTGGATGTAGCATGGAAGTGTTGCGTCACTATATTATATACTAATATAACTAATATAAGTGAACACTAATATTGAAACTAATATAACACTGTAGGTAAAACTCTTGGAATTTAAATAAAAACAAAAAAATAAGTGTATGGGGCAATCTAATTTAGGACAAACTGAACAATGGTGTCTGAAAAATATTTAGGAAAATATATTTTTAAATGCCATCTTAAAACAAGAGACTAAAAAA
>NW_024414454.1:0-16161 GCF_014898765.1 Herpailurus yagouaroundi | reverse complement strand
GAAGTTTTCCTTCCCTTTCTATTTCTTGGAATAGCTTGAGAAGGATAGGTATTATCTCTGCTTTAAACGTCTGGTAGAACTCCCCTGGGAAGCCATCTGGTCCTGGACTCTTATTTGTTGGGAGATTTTTGATAACCGATTCAATTTCTTCGCTGGTGATGGGTCTGTTCAAGCTTTCTATTTCCTCCTGATTGAGTTTTGGAAGAGTCTGGGTGTTCAGGAATTTGTCCATTTCTTCCAGGTTGTCCAATTTGTTGGCATAGAATTTTTCATAGTATTCCCTGATAATTGTTTGTATCTCTGAGGGATTGGTTGTAATAATTCTATTTTCATGCATGATTTTATCTATTTGGGTCCTCTCCCTTTATTTTTGAGAAGCCTGGCTAGAGGTTTATCAATTTTGTTTATTTTTTCAAAAAACCAACTCTTGGTTTCCTTGAACTGCTCTACACCTTTTTTAGATTCTATATTGTTTATTTCTGCTCTGATCTTTATTATTTCTCTTCTTCTGCTGGATTTAGGCTGTCTTGCTGTTCTGCTTCTATTTCCTCTAGGTGTGCTGTTAGATTTTGTATTTGGGATTTGTCTTGTGTCTTGAAATAGGCCTGGATTGCAACGTATTTTCCTCTCAGGACTGCCTTCACTGCATCCCAAAGCGTTTGGATTGTTGTATTTTCATTTTCGTTTGTTTCCATATATTTTTTAATTTCTTCTCGAATTGCCTGGTTGACCCACTCATTCGTTAGTAGGGTGTTCTTTAACCTCCATGCTTTTGGAGGTTTTCCAGACTTTTTCCTGTGGTTGATTTCAAGCTTCATAGCATTGTGGTCTGAAAGTATGCATGGTATGATTTCAATTCTTGTATACTTATGAAGGGCTGTTTTGTGACCCAGTATATGATCTCTCTTGGAGAATATTCCATGTGCACTCGAGAAGAAAGTATATTCTGTTGCTTTGCGATGCAGAGTTCTAAATATATCTGTCAAGTCCATCTGATCCAATGTGTCATTCAAGGCCCTTGTTTCTTTATTCATCCTGTGTCTAGATGATCTATCCATTTCTGTAAGTGGAGTATTAAAGTCCCCTGCAATTACCACATTCTTATCAATAAGGTTGCTTCTGTTTGTGAGTAATTGTTTTATATATTTGGGGCTCCGGTATTCGGCACATAGACATTTATAATTGTTACCTCTTCCTGATGGATAGTCCCTGTAATTATTATATAATGCCCTTCTTCATCTCTTGTTACAGCCTTTAATTTAAAGTCTAGTTTGTCTGATATAAGTATGGCAATTCCAGCTTTCTTTTGGCTTCCAGTAACATAATAAATAGTTCTCCATCCCCTCACTCTCAATCTAAAGGTGTCCTCAGATCTAAAATGTGTCTTTTGTAAACAGCAAATAGATGGGTTGCTTTTTATCCATTCTGATACCCTATGTCTTTTGGTTGGCACATTTAATCCATTTACATTCAGTGTTATTATAGAAAGATAAGGGTTTAGACTCATTGTGATGTCTGTATATTTTATGCCTGTAGCGATGTCTCTGGTACTTTGTCTCACAGGGTCCCCCTTAGGATCTCTTGTATGGCTGTTTAGTGGTGACAAATTCCTTCAGTTTTTGTTTGTTTGGGAAGACCTTTATCTCTCCTTCTATTCTAAATGATAGACTTGCTGGATATAGGATTCTCCGCTGCATATTTTTTTTGTTCAATACATTGAAGATCTCGTGCCAATTCTTTCTGGCCTGCCAAGTTTCAAAAGAGAGATCAGTCACGAGTCTTATAGGTCTCCCTTTATAAGTTAGGGCATGTTTATCTTTTGCTGCTTTCAGAATTTTCTCTTTATCCTTGTATTTTGCCAGTTTCACTATGATACGTCGTGCAGAAGATCGATTCAAGTTACGTCTGAAGGGAGTTCTCTGTGCCTCTTGGATTTCAATGCCTTTTTCCTTCCCCACTTCAGGGAAGTCTCAGCTATTATTTCTTCAAGTACACCTTCAGCACCTTTCCCTCTCTCTTCCTCCTCTGGGATACCAATTATGCGTATATTATTTCTTTTTAGTGTGTCACTTAGTTCTCTAATTTTCCCCTCATACTCCTGGATTTTTTTATCTCTCTTTTTCTCAGCTTCCTCTTTTTCCAGAACTTTATCTTCTAGTTCACCTATTCTCTCCTCTGCCTCTTCAATCCGAGACATCGTTGTTTCCATTTTGTTTTGCATTTCGTTTAAAGCGTTTTTCACCTCCTCCTGACTGTTCCTTAGTCCCTTGATCTCTGTAGCAAGAGATTCTCTACTGTCCTCTATACTGTTTTCAAGCACAGCGATTAATTTTATGGCTATTATTCTAAATTTACTTTCTGTTATGTTATTTAAATCCTTTTTGATCAGTTAATTAGCTCTTGTTATTTCCTGGAGATTCTTCTCAGTGGAATTCTTCCGTTTGGTCATTTTGGATAGTCCCTGGAGTGTTGCAGACCTGCAGGGCACTTCCCCTGTGCTGTGGTGTATAACTGGAGTTGGTGGGCGGAGCTGCAGTCAGACCTGATGTCTGCCCCCAGCCCACCGCTGGGGCTGCAGTCAGACTGGTGTGTGCCTTCTCTTCCCTTCTCCTAGGGGCGGGATTCACTGTGGGGTGGTGTGGACCATCTGGGCTACCTGCACACTGCCAGCTTGTGGTGCTGGGGATCTGGCGTATTAGCTGGGGTGGGTAGGCAAGGTGCACGGGGGCAGGATGGGCATGCTTAGCTTGCTTCTCCTTAGGTGATCCACTTCAGGAGGGGCCCTGTGGCAGCAGGAGGGAGTCAGACCCGCTGCCGGAAGGTTGGCTCCGCAGAAACACCTCGTTGGGTGTTTGGGCGGGGCAAGCAAGTTCCCTGGCAGGAACTGGTTCCCTTTGGGATTTCGGCTGGGGGATGGGCGAGGGAGATGGCGCTGGCGAGCGCCTTTGTTCCCCGCCAAGCTGAGCTCTGTCATCTGGGGCTCAACAACTCTCCCTCCCGTTGTCCTCCAGCCCTCCCGTTCTCCGAGCAGAGCTGTTAGCTTATAACCTCCAGATGTCAAGTCCCGCTTGCTGTGGGAACACACTCCATCCGGCCCCTTGGCTTTTGCCAGCCAGACTCAGGGCCTCTCCTTGGCTGGCGGGCCACCCCTCTGCCTCAGTTCCCTCCCGCCAGTCGGTGGAGCGCACACCGCCTCGCCGCCCTTCCTACCCTCTTCCGTGGGCCTCTTGTCTGCGCTTGGCTCCAGAGACTCCATTCTGCTTGTCTTCTGGCGGTTTTCTGGGTTAGTTAGGCAAGTGTAGGTGGAATCTAAGTGATCAGTAGGATGCGAGGTGAGCCCAGCGTTCTCCTAAGCCGCCATCTTCGGAACCCCCCGCAATCTACATATTCAATGCAATCCCTATCAAAGTCACACCAGCCTTCTTCACAGAGTGAGAACAAATAATCCTAAAATTTGTATGGAACCAGAAAAGACCCCGAATAGACAAAGAAATCTTGGAAAAGAAAACCAAAGCAGGAGGCATCACAATCCCAGACTTCAAGCTATACTACAAAGCCGTAATCATCAAGACAGTATGTTACTGGCACAGAAACAGACACTCAGTCAATAGAACAGAATAGAGAACCCAGAAATGGACCCACAGACATATGGCCTACTAATCTTTGACAAATCAGAAAAGGATATCCAATGGGGTAAAGACAGTCTCTTCAGCAAGTGATGCTGGGAAAACTGGACAGCGACATGCAGAAGACTAAACCTGGACCCCTATCTTAGACCATACACAAAATAAATTCAAAATTGGTGAAAGACCTAAATGTAAGAGAGGAAGCCACTAAAATCCTTGAGGAGAAAGCAGACAAAAAAACTCTTTTATCTTGTCCACAGGAAGTACTTACTCAACACATCTCCAGAGGCAAGGGAAACAAGATCAAAAATGAAGTATTGGGACCTCATCAAAATAAAAAGCTTCTGCACAGCGAAGGAAACAATCAGCAAAACTAAAAGGAAACCAACAGATTGGGAGAAGATATTTGCAAATGACATATCAGAGAAAGGGTTAGTATCCAAAATCTATAAGGAACTTATCAAACTCAACACCCAAAAAACAAATAATCCAGTAAAGAAATGGGCAAAAGACATGACTCGACACTTCTCCAAAGAAGACATCCAGATGGTGAACATGAAAAAATGCTCACCATCACTCATCATCGGGGAAATACAAATCAAAACCACAAAGAGATACCACCTCACACCTGTTACAGTGATTAACATTAACAACTCAGGCAAGAACAGATGTAGGCGAGGATGCGGAGAGAGGATCTCTTTTGCACTGCTGGTGGGAATGCAGGCTGGTCAGACACTCTGGAAAACAGTATGGAGTTTCCTCAAAAAATTAAAAATAGAACTACCCTATGACCCAACTATGGCACTACTAGGTACTTATCCAAGGGATACAGGTATGCTATTTCGAAGGGACACATGCACCCCAATGTTTATGGCAGCACTATCAACAATAGCCAAAGTATGGAAAGGACCCAATGTTCATTGTTGGATGAATGGTAAAGAGGATGTGGTATATGTTTATTCAATGGAGTATTACTCAGCAATCAAAAAGAATGAAATCTAGTCATTTGCAACTATGTGGATGGAACTAGAGGGTATTATGCTAAGTGAAATTAGTCAGAGAAAGACAAATATCATATGACTTCACTCATTTGAGGACTTTAAGACACAGAGCTGATGAACACAAGGGAAGGGAAGAAATAATAATATAAAAACAGGAAGCGGGACAAAAGATAAGAAAGTCTTAAAAATGGAGAACAGAGAGTTACTAGAAGGGTTGTGGGAGGGGGGATGGGATAAATGTGTAAGGGGCATTAAGGAATCTACTCCTGAAATCATTGTTGCACTATATGCTAACTAATGTGGATGTAAATTAAAGAAAATTAAATTAAAATAAATGAAAAAGAAAAAGAAAAAGAAAACCAATGCTGGAGGCAACACAATTCTGGACTTCAAGCTGTATTACAAAGCTGTAATCATCAAGCCAGTATGGCTCTTGCACAAAAAGAGATACATAGATCAAGGGTAAAGAAGAGAGAACCCAGAAATGGACTCAGAAATATATGGCCAATTAATCTTTGACAAAACAGGAAAGAATATCCAATGGCAAAAAAGATAGTCTCCTTAGCAAATGGTGTTGGTAAAACTGGACAGCAACATGCAGAATAATGGACTTGAACCACTTTTTACACCATACACAAAAATCAAACTTAAAATGGATGAAAGACCTAAATTTGAGACTGAAAACCATGAAAATCCTAGAGGAGAAAACAGGCAACAACCTTTTTGACCTCGGCTATAGAACTTCTTACTGGACATGTCTCCAGGGACAAGGGAACCAAAAGCAAAAGTGTACTATTTGGACCTCATCACGAAAAAACAGCTTCTGCACAGTGAAGGAAAGAATCAACAAAATCAAAGGCAATTGATGGAATGGGAGAAGAGATTTGCAAATGACATATCTGATAAAGGGTTAGTATATAAAATCTATAAATATTTTATCAAACATAAAACCCCAAAACAAATAATCCAGTGAAGAAATGGGCAGAAGGCATGAACGCACACTTTTCCAAAGAAGACATCCAGATAGCCAACAGACACATGAAAAGATGCTCAACATCACTTATCATCAGGGAAATACAAATCAAAACCCCAATGAGATACCACCTCACTTTTGTCAGAATGACTAAAGTTAAGTCAGGAAACAACAGATATTGGCGAAGATGCAGAGGAAGGGGAGCCCTTTTGCACTGCTAGTGGGAATACAAACTGGTTCAGTCACTCTGGAAAACATTATGGAGGTTCCTCAAAAAATTACATATAGAGCTACCCTAGGGCCCAACAATTACACTACTAGGTATTTATCCAAAGATAAAAAAATGCTGATTCGAAGGGGCACATGCACCCCAATGTTTATAATAGCAGTATCAACGGTAGCCAATTTATAGAAAGAGCCTAAATGTACATTAACTGATGAATGGATGAAGAATATGTGGTATATATACACAATGGAATATTACTCAGCAATAAAAAAGAATTAAATTTTGCCACTTGCAACAATGTGGATGGAACTAGAATGTATTATGCTAAATGAAATAAAGTCAGTCACAGAAAGATAAATATCATATGAGTTCACTTATATGGGGAATTTAAGAAAGAAAACAGATGAACATAGGGGAAGGGAAGTGAAAATAAGATCAAAACAGAGTGGGTGGCAAACCATAACAGACTCTTAAATGCAGAAAACAAACTGAGGGCTGTTGGAGGATTGTTGAGTCAGGGGATGGTCTAAATGGGGGATGGGTATTAAGGAGGGCACTTGTTGGGATGAGCACTGGGTGTTATATATAAGTGACAAATCACTAAATTCTACTCTTGACACCATTATTACAACATATGTTAACTTAGATTTAAATAAAAAATGAGGCTTAACCTCTGAAAATAGGCTTTCTTCAACTCCCAGTAGTAACCAATAACCACACTATGAGTTTTTCTTTTTTCTAATGTTTATTTTTGAGAGAGAGAGAGAGAGAGAGGGAGAAAGACACAGAGCGTGAATGGTGGAGGGGCAGAGAGAGGAGACACAAAATCCAAAGCAGGCTCCAGGCTGTGAGCTGACAGCACAGAGCCGACACGGGGCTCAAACTCACAAACTCTGAGATCATGACCTGAGCTGAAGTCAGATGCTCAAACGACTGAGCCACCCAGGCACCCCAAGTTAGGTTTCTTTATTATCATTTCCTTACTAGGTTTCTTACTATTTCACCTAAAATACAAAAATCCATTTATAATCTAAGTTATAAGTTGTGGTCTTAATTGAGATTCTTAACCATATATTTGTCTTGACAAATTTTGTTTTTGTTTTTTAAGTAATGATTTCTCTTAGGCAAATACTGTGTATAACAAAGTAATGAAAGGCCCACCTAGTGCAAGCAAACTTAAACCCAATTCAACTACCGCTGAAAAAAAAAAACTTTGGTTCTTCAGGGGAAATCATTAGCAAAACAATAAATAAAACTCTTTCTTTTACCAGTTCTGTAACTTTTATAGCTGTACTCTAAAATCTTTTTTATGTGATAAAAATTACTCCAGAAGCATCAAATCATATACTAATGAATGAACATGCGTGAAAGATTGTGCGATCAATAGATCTGACAGAAAAACTATAGTTAAAATGTTAAGTAGAACAAATTGGTCTTTAAAATTTTTAGTTCCTTTCCTTTAAAAAATTACTGGGTCTTCCAAGAAAATACAAAACCATAAGGCTGTAAGTAAATAATAGTTGTGTTTAGGCTATTACAGTGCAGGTTATCCTTAAGGCCACATATATCCTGCTTTACTGCTGCCTGCACTCTGCTGGGTTTTGATCTTTTTTTTTTTTTTCAAGTCATAGTCTGGATAATTTTCCTTATCTCCTTCTTCCCCTTTCTCATCTGCTTCTTCATCAAAATCATCATCATCATCAACTTCAAGAGCTTCTTTAGTAAAGTATAACACTGATCTTGGGATTATATGCTCATGTAAAAAGTGACCAATTTCAGTCTGCAGCAAGGATAGCTTCAGCAGCAACATCCAGATCTCCACTCTTTGGAACTTCAAGAGGGGCAAAAAAAATTAAAGAAAGAGTCATTGGAAACTGTTTTGGCCACAATACAAACTATCCCACGTCTCTGTGTTTCTGCTGCTTCCTAATGGTTTTCAAAATGATATTCTTTCCTTTTATTCCAATCTGGCATCCTGTACAACCCATAATTTCTGGTCTATCAAAAAAAAAAGGGATCAGAATCATCCGCTTCTGACCTCATCCTCTATATCTTGTCAACACTTTATTTTCGAAATATTCATTGGGTTCAAAGTGAAATTCTAAGACAAAACTCATCTGCTGGTCAGCATCTGAGAACTTCACTTTACTATCTTTCAAGTGCTTTAGAACAGGTTCACCATGCCCCTGAGCCATATCACTGAGCAAGTCAACATTCTTAAAAACAATCAACCAGAATTCAGGAATTCCCTTGGGGTCTTCTTTTTCTTCAACCTTTTCCTCATCTTTAATCTTGGCTTTTTCTTTCAGCTCCTCAGAAATTTCATCCTCCTCATATGGTTTCCATTCAAATTCTTCTTCTATAGGTTCATAAATTGCATTAATGATCTCAAATCAGTTATCAAATAAAGAACAGCATACTATCTTTCAAGATCATGAACTTCCTCATGGAATTTGGTTTCTATCTGTGCACATTTAACTTGAAGGTCTTTGAGAACATTCACTCGTCTTTTAATTACCCTAGGCAAGTTGTCAACTTCTGCCATGTTGAAGTAAGAACTCCAAATATCGGTGGCGAGAATGGGGAGCCAACTGGCTGGAGCTGCCCAGGCAGTGACTCAGGGTGGCAGAGGGAGGAGCAGGAGGTTGTTCCACAAGCAGATAATACTAAAAAAGTCATCAATGTTTTATAGTTTTCAGAGTACAAGTCTTTCACCTCCTTGGTTAATTTTTTTTATTGTTATGTGTGTGTGTGTGTGTGTGCAATTGTAAATGGAATTATTTTCTTTATTTCTCTGCTACTTTGTTATTAGTGAATAAACATGCTATCGATTTCTTGGTATTAACTTTTTGTCCTGCAACTTCACTGAGTTCATTTATTATTTCTGGTAGTTTTTGGTGGAGTTTTTTTGGGTTTTCTATATATTGTATTATGTCAGCTGTAAATAGTGACCATTTAACTTCTCCCTTACCAATATGGATGCTTATTTCTTTTTCTTGCCAGATTGCTGTGGCTAGGACTTCCAGTACTGTGTTGAATAAAAGTTGCAAGACTGGACATCTTTGCCTTGTTCCTGCTTTTAGAGAAAAAGCACTCAATTTTTCACCATTGAGTATGATAGCTGTGGGTATTTCATACATAGCCTTTACAATGTTGAGGTATGTTCCCTCTAGATTCACTTTGTTGAGACTTTTTATCATGAACAGATGTTTGATTTTTGTCAAATGCTTTTTCTGCATCTATTGAGATCATATGATTTATATCCTTTGTTTTGTTGATGTAGTATATCACATTGATTGATTTGCAAATATTGAACCTTTCTTACATCCCCAGAATAAATCCCACTTGATTGTAGTGAATGATCTGTTAATGTATTGTTGAATACAGTTTGATAATACTTTGTTGAGGATTTTTACATCTCTGTTTATCAAGCATATTAGCCTACAGTTTTCTCTGTTTGTGGTATCTGTCTGCTTTTGGTATCAGGGTAATGCTGATCTCATAGAATGTATTTACAAACTTTTCTTCCTCTTCTATTTTTTGGAAAAGTTTGAGGAGAATAGATATAATTCTTCTTTAAATGTTTGGTAGAATTTACCTGTGAATCCATCTGATCCTGTACTTTTAATTTTGGGTAGTTTTTTGATTACCAATTCAATTTTTTTTTACTAGTAATTGATCTGCTGAGATTTTGTTTCTTTATAATTTAGTTTTGGAAGATTGTATGTTTTTAGGATTTTATTCATTTCTTCTAGATTGTCCAATTTGTTGGCATATAATCTTTCATAGTATTCTCTTGTAATCCTTTGTAACAACTGGTGAGTCTGGCTAAGGGTTTACTAATTTGGTTTATCTTTTCAAAGAACCAGCTCTTGATTTTGTTAATCTTTTCTATTGTTTTTTTTCTCTATTTCATTTATTTCTGCTCTAATCTTTATTTCCTTCATTTTACTAGCTTTGGGCTTTGCGTGTTCTCCTTTTACTACTTCCTTTAGGTATATGGTTAGGTTGTTTATTTCAGCTTTTTCTTGTTTCATGAGATAGGCCTGTATTACTATACATTTTACTCTTTATAATTGTTTTCACTGTGTCCCAAAGATTTTGGACTATTGTGTTTTCATTTTTATCTGTTTCCATATTTTTGTGTCATTTTCTTTGATTTCTTCATAGATCCATTGGTTGCTTAGTGCCATTTTGGTTAGCCTTCATGTATTTGTGGGTGTTTTCGAGTTTTTTCCCTGTGATTGATTTCTAGTTATATACTATGGTGGTTGGAAAAGGTGTATGGTGTGATTTCAATTTTCTTAAATTTATTGAGACCTGTTTTTTGGCCTAACATGTGATCTATTCTGGAAAATGTTCCATGTGCACTTGAAATAATGTATATTCTGTTGTTTTTGGATGGAATGTTCTGTATATATCTGTTATATCCATCTGATCTAATGTGTTATTCAAGAACTCGTTTCTGTATTGATTTTCTGCTTGAATGATCGATCTATCGATGTAAGTGTGGTGTTAAAGTCTCCTACGATTATATTGCCATCAATTTCTCTCCTTATGTATGTTAATATTTTCTTTATGTATTTAGGTGCTCCAATGTTGAATGTGTAAATATTTATAATTGTTATATCCTCTTACTGGACTGTCGCCTTTATCATTATGTAATACTCTTCTTTGTATTTTGTTATAGTCTTTGTTTTAAAGTCTATTTTGCATGATGCAAGTATTGCTATCCTGGTTGTTTTTCACTTCCAATTGAATGGTAAATGTTTTTCTATTTCCTCACTTAAGTTTGTTTGTGTCTTTCCTTTTGTAAGTTTATTTAAGGGGGGGGGGGAGAGAGAGCAAGCAGGGGATGGGCAGAGAGAGGAAGAGGATCCCAAGGAGGCTCCTCACTGTCAGCATAGAGTCCAATGCAGTGCTTGAACTCATGAACCATGAGATCGTGCCCTGAGCTGAAACCAAGAGTCAGAAGCTTAACCAAGTCAGATACCCAGGCACCCCTGTATGTGTCTTTAGATTTGAGATGATACACCACTGAATCTTGCCTTAACCTTAACCTCTGCAATAATTACCAAGAACTCATACTTTCTACTTTATACATTTCTATATTGTTTACATTTTGTGAGGTTCTATTACTCATAATCAAGAAAAACAATAAAATTTTATTTTTTAACTTTATCACTGGGGAAACATTAAATAAATCATAGTATATGTATACTATTTCATATCCTGAGATTAAAAAATGAAATACAATGTTATATGTTAACATGGAAAGGAATCTATATTATTGAGAAAAGTAGGTCATAGAATAATATGCACAGTATAATCCAGTTAAAAAAATACAAGTCTATACAAATATACGCATCTGTACTCATATGTTTGTATGTAAAAACAGAGAAAAAGATCGATGATACAAATCAAAGTAAATATGGTAGTTATGGATAAGTAGTGATGGGTAGGAGGCAGTATGAGGAGGACTTAAATTTTTTATTTTATATATTTTTGTATTGTTTAAATATTCAGTAAGCATTTTTGTAACAAAATTATTAATGCTAGTTATATTATTAATCATTCTTAATATAATAACTAAAGTTATAATTATACTGAAATTAACATAACATTCTTTTAGAAGGGGGTTAGCCTCTAAAGAGAGCTTCATTTGGTCCCCAAACCCACATTATATAGTAATTTTACAACAATGAGTATAAAATAGGCTATTATTAAGAGCACTAAAATAACTGCCCAAAACCTAATTGAGGATTTCCTATGCAGTATGAAAGTAAGGATAAAAGATCATACTGTGGCCCAAGCATTTCCTTCTCAGTGCCCTCTTACTTTCCTGGTGTCTAATATATGACCAATAAATCAAAATTCATATAATTAAGAAGTAGACACAAAGCACATACTTCCATGCTCTGGGATTTCAAATGGAAACCTAAATAATTTCTTATATTAACTTGTTAGGGCTATGATAACAAAGTCTACAGACTGAATGGCTTAAACAACAGAAATTTACTTTCTCACAATTTTGGAGGCTAGAAGTCCAACATTAAAGTATTGACAGGGTTGGTTTCTTTTGAGACGTTTTTTCTTGCTTTGTAGATGGCCATCTTCTTGTGTCCTCACATGGTCTTTAGAATTGTGTGTCTGTGTCCTAATATCCTCTTTTTATAAGGACACCAGTCATAATGATTAGGGCTCACCCTACTGACCTCATTTGAAGTTAATTACCTCTTTAAAAAACCTCTCTCTAAATACATTCACAGTCTGAGGTAGTGGGGGTTGGGATTTCAACATATAAATGTCAGGAGGACAAAATTCAGCCCACAGAAGTTCAAGTATTTAGGAATTACATCTATGTCTAAAAAAGTAAATAACTACAAGTATCTTTAACTTTAAAAGGGAAAACCAGAGAATTTAGTATGCAAGCTACTATGCAAATGAATTCTCAAAGGATGAGTGAAACTTTTGCTTAAAACAATTAATGGATATTTTCCAAGATAAGCAACTATAATAAATATGTTACTCTTGATTATATGTGGATTTTCTGACAGATTGTGCCTGATCTCATTCCTAAATTCATTCCCTATCCTCACCTATCCTTGGATCCTACTAAATTTCTAACATCGAGCACATCTCAGATCCTCACATCAAGATTTTCAAAATACAGATACTATGATGCTGAAAAGATCATCTATGACACACAGTCTTATTAAAGCAAAATTATTATTATGGGCCTTGTTTCTAGTATGATCTATTGAAAAAGATATGGACTCATGTCTTAAAAAATAATTAGTCCTGCATAATCAAGGATTTTATAGTAAATAATATTCTGGACTGTCATTGATCTGGGCTTTAGTTCTTTCTGTACACTAGAAACAATCTGATTACGTCAACATACATTACTTCTTTTGATCTCAGTTGTTCTACTTACAAAATATGAGTGCAGGGCTTCTTACAATATATTTATAAAGGTAGGAATTATCGTCCTAAAATATATTATGCTTCTTAGAAGAAAGATCTTTTAGGTCCTTCCCAATGTTAATAACAATAACAATAATAGTATCTACTACTATTTATTTTGTAATTATATCAGGCACTATGCCAAGAGACTTATATACATCATATGATTTTAGTGCTCTACACACCATGTAAGACAATTACTTTGGGGAGCTTGGGTGGCTCAGTCATTAAGCACCAGACTTTGGCTCAGGTCATGAGCTCACAGTTTGTGAGTTTGAGTCCCACATGGGGTGAGCACAAGCCCCACTTTGGGAGACCTCTAGCCCCGCTTTGGGTGAGCATCAGCCCCACTTTAGGTGATCTCGAGTCCCGCTTTGGGTGAACACTAGCCCTGTTTTGGGTGATCCCTGCTTCTCTCTCTCTCTCTCTCTCTCTCTCCCTCTCTTTGCCCCTCCTTGGATTCTCTCTCTCTCTCTCAAAAAAGAAGAAGACAGTTACTTTTAGAACAATTTTACAGATGAAGAAAGTGAAACTTAGTGAGGTTAAGTTCCCAAAGGTCATATATTATATATTGAATGGCAAAGTCAAGATTTGATCCTCGGTACATCTAACACCAAAGTCTGTGCTTATTTGCTACTGTTACAATGCTCTTATTGAATTGGAGATTGGAATTTATCAGAAACTGTATTAATTCCCTGGCTATGTCATGAAAAATTATCACAAACTGGGTGGCTTAAATAAATTTGTTCTCTCATAGTTCTTGAGACTAGAACAAGGTCATATTTCCTCTGAAGATTCCAGGGGAGAATCATTCTTTGCCTCATCCTAACTTCTGGTGATTCTTCGCAATAGTTGGTGTTCTCTGGATTGTGACAACATACCTCCAATTTCTGCCTTTGTCTTGACATGGCTATCCTCTCTGTGTGTATCTGTGTATATAAATATCCCTTTTCTTATAAGGACACCAGTCGTAGGGCCAATCCTAATGCTGTATGGTCTCATCTTGATTTAGATTAAATCTGCAAGGATGATATTTTTAAATAAAATCACATTTATTGGTTTTGGATGGTCATAAATTTTGGAGGGAGCTCTTCAATCCAGTAAAGGAACCATTAACTAGACAAGAAATGGAAACAGTTTTGCTGTATGTTTGAATATGGTTTTCTTAAGATGTGGAGGCTGAACAAAAGGCTATGTGATTTGAGGTGTTCATTTATTTGCCAGTAATATTTTCTTTGCCAATGCCAAATAATGTTCCTACGGGTAGTCATATGCTGTATTGTATTCTACTTTAATAGTGCAGTATAAATTGAAACAGATTCACAGGGTTAGAAGGGACTATAGATATTCATTAGGCCTCTTGGCCAGAGTCTAGGCAAGGCTCACTGATTCATGCCAGATACTTGAGTGTCTAATACTTTCTGAAAAATAAATTTCATGGTGTCTCCTTGTAACCTGACCTAGAGTTTAGAAGTTCTTTCCAAATCTAACTTTCTTCTGGCTACAGTCAAATCTAAATTTAGCCATCAAAAAGAATGGAATCTTGCCATTTGCAACTATGTGGATGGAGCTAGAGCATATTATGTTAAGTGAAAAAAATCAGAGAAATACAAATACCTTATTATTTCACTCATATGTGGAACTTAAGAAACAAAACAGATGAGGGCACCTGGGTGGCTCAGTTGGTTAGGCATCCGACTTTGGCTCAGGACATGATCTTGTAGTTCATGAATTTGAGCCCTGGGTCAGGCTCTGTGCTGACAGCTTAAAGCCTGGAACCTGCTTCAGATTCTGTGTCTCCCTCTCTCTGCCCATCCCCCTCTCACACTCTGTCTCTATCTCTCAAAAATAAATAAACATTAAAGATTTTTTTAAAAGGAAACAAAACATATGAGCATGGGGAAAAAAGAGAGAGGCAAACCATAAAATAGTTTATTAACTATAGAGAAAAAACAGGGTTGCTGGAGGGGAGGAGGGCAAGGATATGGGTTAAATGGGTGATAGATATTAAGAAGGATGCTTGTTGTTTTGTAAGTGGTCAATCACTATATGGCACATACATATTACACTGTATGTTAACTGGAATTTAAATAAAAACCTGAAATAAACAAAAATCATACACTGTGGCAACAGAAGACCCCAAATAGACAAAGTAATCTTGAAAAAGGAAAACAAAACTGGAGGTATCACAATTCCATACTTCAAGTTATATTACAAAGCTGTAGCAATCAAAACAGTATGGTACTGGCACAAAAATAGACACATAGATGAATAGAATAGAAAGCCCAGAAATAAACCCACATTATATGGTCAATTAATCTTCAACAAAGCAGGAACAAATATCTGAAAAGAAGAAAGAGAGACAAACCAAGGAACAGACTCAACTATAGAAAACAAGTTGACGGTTACCAGAGGGGAAGTGTGAGGGAGGATTGGTCAAAAAGGTATAAACGAAAAAGAATCATACATTGTGGTGACATAATCTAAAGAGCTCAAATCCTGGTAACTGGATTAATGATACTAGGAAGGCTCTGGGCTGAGTTGAGCTTACACTCAAATGACACCCTACACTGGTATGGTTGAGTTCACTGATAACACACAAAAAATGAAGATATAGTACTTTGGACACTAAATAAAAGAGCAATTGAGCATCATGTTTCTCATTAAGGAGCTCAACTAAGCAAACTAAGGAAGTTGTAGATGGAAAACTAAAAGACAAAT
Source organism: Herpailurus yagouaroundi (assembly GCF_014898765.1). Taxonomy (NCBI): domain Eukaryota; kingdom Metazoa; phylum Chordata; class Mammalia; order Carnivora; family Felidae; genus Herpailurus; species Herpailurus yagouaroundi. Next base: position 648 of record NW_024414454.1, on the reverse strand, counting down.
GCAGGTTTACTTAAGAGTGTGAACTTTGAATTCAGATAGTGATGGGTTTGAATACTCCCAATTACTAGCTGGATGACCTGGGATAATTTAAATTTTCTAAATTTTAGTTTATTACACAATAAAATGGATTTAAGAGTGTCTACATCACTGTATTGCTGTAAGTACTAAAGGACTTAATGTATATATAATACTTAACATGGTAAGTGAATGATAAATGATAGCTTGCATTATTATTATTATTATTATTATTTTATTATTATTATGACAGAGCATAAATTAATCCCTCTTCCAACATGTCTTCAAAGCATATTATGGAAAACTATCTTTATTGGCTAAAATTAACAACACAGGAATCAACAGATGTTGGTGAGGAAGCAGATAAAGGGGATCCCTCTTAAACTGTTGGTGGAATGCAAACTGGTACACCCACTCTGGAAAACAGTATAGAGGTTCCTCAAAAAAGTTAAAAATAGAACTACCCTATGACCCAGCAAATGTACTACTAGGTATTTACACAGAGGATACCAAAATATTAGCTCAAAGGGAGACATGTACCCAGATGTTTATAGCAGCATTATTTACAATAGCTAAATTATAGAAACAGCCCAAATATCCATCGACTGATGAATGGATAAAGAGGTGAGATAT
>NW_024414453.1:0-1028 GCF_014898765.1 Herpailurus yagouaroundi | reverse complement strand
TGTTTCTTGAGATAGGCCTGGATTGCAATGTATTTTCCTCTCAGGACCGCCTTCGCTGCATCTCAAAGCATTTGGATTGTTGTATTTTCATTTTCGTTTGTTTCCACACATTATTTAATTTCTTCTCTAATTGCCTGGTTGACTCATTCATTCTTTAGTAGGGTGTTCTTTAACCTGCATGCTTTTGGAGGTTCTCCAGACCTTTTCCTGTGGTTGATTTCAAGCTTCATAGCATTGTGGTCTGAAAGTATGCATGGTATAATTTCAATTCTTGTATACTTATGAAGGGCTGTTTTGTGACCCAGTATATGATCTATCTTGGAGAATGTTCCATGTGCACTCAAGAAGAAAGTATATTCTGTTGCTTTGGGATGCAGAGTTCTAAATATATCTATCAAGTCCATCTGATCCAATGTATCATTCAGGGCCCTTGTTTCTTTATTGACCGTGTGTCTAGATGAACTATCCATTTCTGTAAGTGGAGTGTTAAAGTCCCCTGCAATTACCACATTCTTATCAATAAGGTTGCTTATGTTTATGAGTAATTGTTTTATATATTTGGGGGCTTCCATATTCAGTGCATAGACATTTATAATTGTTAGCTCTTCCTGATGGATAGACCCTGTAATTATTATATAATGCCCTTCTTCATCTCTTGTTACGGCCTTTAATTTAAAGTCTAGTTTGTCTGATATAAGTATGGATGCTCCAGCTTTCTTTTGGCTTCCAGTAGCATGATAAATAGTTCTCCATCCCCTCACTTTCAATCTAAAGGTGTCCTCAGGTCTAAAATGAGTCTCTTGTAGACAGGAAATAGATGGGTCTTGTTTTTTTATCAATTCTAATACCCTATGTCTTTTGGTGGGCGCATTTAATCCATTTACATTCAGTGTTATTATAGAAAGATACAGGTTTAGAGTCATTGTGATGTCTGTATGTTTTATGCTTGTAGTGATATCTCTGGTACTTTGTCTCACAGGATCCCCCTTAGGATCTCTTGTAGGGCTGGTTTAGTGGTGACAAATTCC
>NW_024414452.1:0-5590 GCF_014898765.1 Herpailurus yagouaroundi | reverse complement strand
CCCCCCCCCCCCCCCACCGGTAGTGCATTGTCCATTGAGCTTCGTAATTAAGAATACCTTAGGTCTCTGGATGCATTCATGGTCTTGAAAGGCCGGATTAGTGTGGACTGGCTAGTCTTTGCGAGTCTGGGTGTTGATCCTCTCGAAGGCCACCAGAGATACCAGATTCACGCACGCTCTGACGATGGCTGCGTATCCTACTCCTGACAAGAATTAAAGGCTTTTTAGCCTGACCTGGCGTATTTCCCAAGCACGCGTTTCCCGGGTACAAAGGGAAAATTATTAAGACTTGTCACAGGTGGTTTATTGCTGACCCACAAATGATCGTTCTGGCCTGAATTCTTCAGATGGGCATTTTGGGGAGGGAGCATAGCAGCCCGTCCTTTTGATTTCCTGGCCCAAACCAAAACACGCGGCCAACTCAGGAGCCCCCACTCCCCGGCCTTCCTCCCCCTTCTCCGTTTCCATTTGGTAGAGTTAATTTATTTGTTCATTCATTCACCTTAACGGGTTTCTTTTGCTGCTGCTGCTCTGACCTCTGGATATTCTGACCTGAAGTCTCAGAGCACCCCCCGACTTCTGGCTGTTGGGGACAATGAGACTCAAGACCCCCAAATCCTTTCTGATCGGACGATATGGAGTGATTCTCTTGAACGGAGGTTTGGGTCCGTCAGGATAAGAAGTAACCTCATTTCACGTCCTCTTGTTTCGCAAAGACATGCATTGGTCTCTCCTGACCCCTGAAATGTGTGTCCCTGCTGCATTCGAGAAGGGTCGGGGAGCACCCCAATGCCAAACCAGTCTCTTCTCCGTAGGACCTTGGGGATTTCTGTTAGAAAGGAGCTTCAGATTAACGCTGTGAGCCAGAGAGTGGAAGGTGAGAATCAGTGACCCGCCCCCTTGGTAGGGCTCAGGTCCTGGGGGCACCAGTCCCCAGAGAGACCAGGGAGGTTTTAATGAGGAGGTTGGACCCAGGGTGGGGAGCAGCAAGCCTGGTGGTGGCTCGTTCCTTCGCTCCCCTGAGGGGTTCGCTGCAGAAGAAATTGAGGTTGGAAGATGTTTGCCTACAGGTGTATTTCACCCATCAGCGGCACTTATCAGTGCTCACCATTTCGGAATTACAGACCGGCTGTCCCTCCAGTACAGCCCTGAGGGTCCCTGGCGAGGGGGCTGGGCTGGCCCAGGCGGGAACTGCCACTTGCTCTTGGAAGCCACTGCCGAGTTCCGCATTCTTCCCATTGTAGTTAAGAGCAGGCTTTGGGGGCGTTAATGCATTTCCATGAAGCCCACTACCACTGACCTTTCACATCTGTTCAGAACAATGAAATGGGTTTTTGAGGGGCAGTGTAGCAGCAGCTTGAAAACAAGAATGAAAAAAACCCCTTTCACTGACAGTCACGGTTGAAGGCATCTCGAGAAGAATTTTTCTTTGTTACAGAATCGGTGTGTAAAGGAGGATGTAAACTTAGGGTTTTTTTTGGCTCGTGTGTACCTATGTATTTGTAATATGTTGTGTTGAGATATGTGTTTACTTAAAATTAAAAGAGGGGCACCTGGGTGGCTCAGTCGGTTCAGCGTCCAACTTTGGCTCAGGTCATGAGCTCATGGTTTCTGAGTTCGAGCCCCGCGTCGGGCTCTGTGCTGATAGCTCGGAGCCTGGAGCCTGTTTCGGATTCTGTGTCTCCCTCTCTCTGACCCTCCCCCGTTCATGCTCTGTCTCTCTCTGTCTCAAAAATAAATAAATGTTAAACAAAAATTTTTTTTTAAATGAAAAGAAATGCAGGTACATGAGGAAGATATTTCCGTGGTACAGAGAGAGAGAGAAAGTAGGAGATAGAAGTATTGCCCATCACACGTGTCACCCTATAAACAGTGTACGTGGAGATGCGATCATTTTGTGTGTGTCCAATCTTCACTGATCATTTTAGACTTGGAGAGATGATTGTTTGCAGGTAAGACAAGCCCTATGGAAAGAGTCATTGACTCAGACCAGTCAATGAGTGGTTTTTTTCAAAGACTGATGCAGACTATTAGCAAACAAGACAAAAAACAGTCATTGCTAGACTAGCCCTTCCTTTGCAGGAGGAGGTCAGTGTGACAGTATCTTCTGTCGGTCAGAGGGGAAAGCTAGTCCACGGGAATCCTGGTTGACTTGTTCTGACATAATTCGAGCAGAGTAGAGTTTCTTGGAGACAAACCTCTTGTTCCAGCATAAATCCAGTTACTGGCCACAACAGAAAGCCAGTTAGGTATCTGAGCAGAACCCACTGAGGATGCCTACACAGAATGTTTCGGGCTGGGACCGAAATGGAAAAGAAGCCACCTGGCGGGAGTGGGGAGGGGGGGGCAGAGCGGAGCTAGAACCCCGGTTTGATCTGTGCCCCCCCCCGCCCCTCCCCGCTCCAGGGAGTAGTAGGGCAGCCCAGGAGAGCCTGGGGGTTCCCGAAACAGGGAGTAGCAGGTGTCTGCCTGTGCAGAATCTCTTGGTAGAAGGAAGGGGGAGCTCCGGAAGCATCCTGGTAAGGCAGAAGCTTGGGCAACTGTGATCCCCCGGGAAAGTGACTCTCGGTGCCCTCCGCCCCTGCAGGGACACTGAAATACTGCACAGTTACTTACACAGTGATGGCCCCTTGTGACCCACCACCCAGCTGAAAGATAGTAAAGCATCTCAGAATTAGCACCTCCTGGGCACCCCTTTCTCTGTCACCCTCTGTCGCTCCCCAGGTCTGCTCTGTCCTAAAAGCTGCCTCCTTTTCCTTCCCTAAAAGTTACACTTTATAAGAAGAAAGGGGGAGGGCGTACCTTTTCTTTTCTAGACTCCATCCTCTCGGGCTGGGTTTGGAATAAAATGGCGGCTTGTTGGGCATTAAAATTGGAAGCGTCTTGTGTGCGTTTCCTGTCGTTGGCTGTAGCAAATTGCTGCACTTCTGCAGTTTGGAAACACTACAAATTTATCACAGTCCTGTAGGTGAGAGGTCCGATCCAGGGCTCACCAGTCGTCCCGGGCGCCTCTGTTCCTCCCGGAGGCCCCAGGGGAGAATCTGTTGCCTTGCCTTTCCCAGCAACTAGACGCTACCCTGTTCCTTGGTTTATGTCCCTGCCTCTCTCTTCAAAACCGATGCCATCTCCTCTCTCTGACCCTCCCTCTGCCCTCAGCTTCCTCTCTGGCTGCGGCCAGGAAAGTTCTGCCTTTTGAGGACCCCTGTGATTACATTGGGCCCACCTGCATAATCCACGAGTGGCTCCTGATGGCCAGGTCCTTAACCTTCATCACCCCTGCCAAGGCCGTTTGGCCGTGTAAGGTAACCTGTTCACAGGTCCCGGGGTTAGGTTGTGGGCATCTTTGGGGGCTGTTTTTCTGCCTGCCGCACGTCTCAACTTTCTGCCGGTGACAGTGTGTCGGGTGGATGCCTGAGTGCGGCCAGGCACCACCGAGGATGGGCCGATGAACTCGTACCCCAGTCTAGGCCCCTGTGCTTGTAGGGCAGGCCCCCAGCTGATCTGGGGTTGGCCGTTTCCATTAGACCCAGGATTAGATCCCATGTCAGGCTGTCACTGCTTCCAGCCGGGAGCCTTCCACCTTGCTTGCTTCTCTGAGTCTGGTTTTTCATATCCACTCAGGTGGAGTGGGTCATTCTTAGCTCAGCGGGCTCTCTGCTGGGCATGCGGGTGGCCCTGTCATTTAGGCTGTGTCTGTCAGGCACCCCGTGGGCTCTCCACACGCTCTTGTGCCTCCTTCCTGTGGCAGTGGGGGAGGGGGGAAGGGCAAGTCCGGGTGGGCACCCAGCACTGTCCAACCCACCCCTCCCCAGCTCCCCTCTCTGTTGTTTTCCTTTGCCCCTTGTATTTCCTTCTCTTCCTGGAGGCCCCTGGCCAGGTTCACAGGCTTTTATTTTTATTACTATTTTTTAATGTTTATTTATTTATTTGAGAAAGAGGGAGCACATGCATGAGCAGAGGAGGGGCAGAGAGAGAGGGAGAGAGAGAGAATCCCAAGCAGGCTCCGTCCGTGCTGTCTGTGTACAGCCCAGTGTGGGACTCGGTCCCATGAACGGTGAGATCATGACGAGCCGAAATCAAGAGTCAAGGGCTTAACTGACTGAGCCACCCAGGCGCCCGCAGATTCACAGGCTTTTAAAACATGCAAAGTAATTGTTTATATTTAAAGGGAGATCTCAGGCACAGGTCCAGATTTCTGTTCTTTTCTCAAGAAACCAGAAGCCCTGGCCATCCGGGGCCGCGCCCCCTTGGGGGTAGTCTCCTCCATCAGCGCAGGGCACGCTGGGTGGGCTCGTTCGCCAGGCAGCTCCAGGTTACCCCCCTGGCCTGGCAGCTGAATGAGTAGCTTCCTCCAGCGCCTGTTTCCTCTTCCGTGTAGACTGGGGTCCTCACCCGCGGGCAGGACTGTCTTCTGGGGCTGGGGGTAAATCTCTGCTGTGTGTTGGGATGTCTGACAGCCCCTCACGGTGGAGGCCAGGAGGTGCGGGTACACGCCCCCTTCTCCAGCTGCGACCACCAGCAGTGTCCCCAGACGCGGCCGCACGTCCCCTCGGGGGCAGAGCCGCCTGGCTGAGAAGGGCCGTGGACACCTACCCGGTTGCTTACTCGTGAGGCTGCCTGTTGCCGTGGGCTCCGTGCAGGTGTCGCAGACGCGGTCGCTCCCGACCCTCTGTGCGTTCCCTCTGCCACGGCCCTGGCACGCAGCCTGCCTCTGGGCCCGGAAGAAAAGGTGAGTTGTACCGCGCCGAGGGCAGCTGGGAGGTGGGAGCGCCCGCAGGCCGGGTGGAGCGAGGCCGTCGTGGGCCGGCCCAGCCTCCCCGGGGCCCCAGTGGCTGCCTGTGCCCCGTCTCCGCTACCAGTTCCACCCTTGTGTTCATTTGCTTGACCTGTGAGCCGGGGCCCTGGGCGGCGTGTCTGATTTCGACCCTGTGTCCCGTTTAGGTGGCCCTCGTACAGTGGACCGAAAGTGTGGGGCTGACCCTGGTGGGCCGGGACCAGTCTTCCATGCAGCTGAGGACCCCTGGCGACCAGATCCTGAACTTCACCATCTTACAGATCTTCCCTTTCACCTACGAAAGCAAGCGCATGGGCATCATCGTGCGGGTGAGTTACCCTCCTTCTGACTTCAAGTGAGTAAATAACTCAAGCGGGCTGGCTGCTTGTGCCCCTGTAGTTCCGCGTCCTTTCTTAACCCTTTCCTACCCTCTTGATCGTGACGTCTGTTGTCCAGACTCAGAAGAGAATGTAATTGCCTGAGCAGAAACGGTATCAGTCCCTCAGGCGGACAAGACCTCGGAGAGCTGATCGGCTTCTGGTTAACCTCGTTCTAGACTAGGGAAAGGTCTAACGTATGCAGATGGGGCGTTTCTTGGTAATAATACATTTCTCATTGTGTACGCTTTTGTTGAACCCAACATACCTCTCTCGAGGTGAGGTTGATATCAGCGAACCATTTTGAAGTGAGTGACTCAGTGGCATTTAGGACTGCCGTCAAGTTTCAAAACATCTTTGTCACCCTAAAAGGAACCCTCCTACCCATGAAGTAGCGGCCCCGCATTCTTCTAGTCCTGGAACCACCGCTCTGCTCTCC